>NC_142475.1:81354128-81528781 GCF_049115385.1 Moschus berezovskii
AAGGGATGCTGGGTCTTTCCGCTCTAGAATTTGGGCCAGGAGCCCTGCCCATAGCACCTCGTTGGAGCGAAAACAGTCTCACTTGGCCAACCAGGAAACAGGGCTTTGTTCTTAGCTGCTTTTGCAGCACTGCAAAGCCTTTGCATATATTATTTCATTTAAAGCTTATAACAACATTGCAGGGAAAGTGTTACTACCTGTTCTAATGTTCAGGAGGTTATGTTAGTCGCCCAACCCCATGCCAGTCTTGAGGGCGGGTCAGCCTGGCCCAGCCTGGTGGCCTCTGCCTGACTCCCATTGTGTTGTCTGCCCCGGCAGAGCCAGCATTCACACCCACGTCTCATGTGGGGGACACGGGGCTGGTTATGGAACCCCCAACCCCTCCGTCTGCCCTCCACCCATTTGGACGCACAGTCACACGGGACTGGCGGCGAACACATTCATTTGGAAATGCCAAGGCTTGCTCCACGGCTGGGGACGTGCCTTGGGCCAGATTCAGTGCATATTTCTGGACCGGGATTAAATTCCATGGCGGCTCCTAGATGCCAACTGGTTTGGAGGGAAACACTCTGCTCTGTGATGAGAGCCCTCCAGATGGTTCTCGGAAGCACTGGAGGCTGCCAGCAGGACCGGGAGGCTGGCCTGGGTTCTGGAGAGCTCCCCTGCCTGGGCCCAGCACAGAGGGGACTGGAAAGTGTCCTCCAGGTGCGAGAAAGGTACCTGGAGCAGAGCACATCTCCCCTTCCTCAGCCCAGAGCTTCCCATTTCCTGGAGGAAAGAAGCAAGGCTCAGAGAGGTAGGGTTTCTTTCTGCAGGGCACAGCCCTCCTAAGAACACCGGGGAGTGTGCCTGGGCACCCACGGGGCTGTTCTGGCAGCTCTTGCCCTGGACACCATGACCATCTCCCACTTCTTTCAGGACCCTGCGATCACCCCACTTTCCCCACCTTTGCCTCTGCTCACTGTTGCTCCTCTGGGATGTGCTTCCTGACTTTCAGATGTCCCTGCAAGATCTCTTCCTCCAGGAAGCCCACCTGGCCTGCCCCTGCCCCTCCTGCTATGCAACTGAGGTGGATTGGGCCTTTCTTCACCTGATGAACGCCTCTGCTGCGGAGGGGAAGGACACTTCTCGGAGACAGAGACAACATTTGCCTTGCTCATCTCCAACTTCCCAGCAGCTCATACAGAGCAGGTGCTCAAAAAATACCTCTGAACCGACGAATGAGAGCGTGAAGGAAAAGGTGTGGGTCTCAGGCTGCCTTGCTCAGGCCTCGTGCAGTCCTGGCAACGACGCCTGCACCCCAGCACCCTGGCTCACTGCAGGGTAACTGGGGATGGAAGAGGATGGTGGGCGTTGGGCTAGACCCAAAGGGGCTTCTAGTATAAGGCGGAGCAACGAAGACAGTTCATGCCAGAGAGGGGCCCTGTGTCTTCAGTGATCACACAGCGGTGACGCTTTCCACTTCACCGGCCAGTGTCACAGGTGTGGAGGTGAGGGCTGAGGGCCGGAGGGTGTGCCCTGGGCCTTTACTGAGTTAAGGCATCTTGTTTCAACATAGGACGAGGGGGACAGGGACCCATAGACGTGGCTCCGGGTCTCCCTTTGCCCCTATGCAGCTGTCTGTCCTTGGGAAAGGCGCCCTGGCCTTAGTCTATCATCTGTCTGCTCAGGAGCGTGGGCGGGTCCTGTCCAAGCCCTTTCTTCTCTCTTCTCTCTGGGGACCCAGAGCTGAGCGTGTCCCCTGGGGCCGTGGCAGAGGCTGGGTGGGCCTGAGCTCCTGCATGGTCGCCCAGCCCTCCAGGAAGGCTGGAGGGGGCGGGGCAGCCACCCATTCCAGTTGGATTACACTCCCTGCTCCACTCTAACTTCATTACGAAGCCTGTGGCTGATCCTCTTACGGCATCTGCGAGGGAGTAGGGTGTGAGGGAGGCAGGGGAGGATGGTGCTGAGCCGCCCTCCTTGGGGAAGCGGGACACGGTGATTTACATATTTATGAAATCTTTTCCATTTTGCCAGGGCCCTGCGTGCACTAGGAAATGTCACAACTCATTTTAAGTTGGGAATCTGTGCTCTGGGAGTGACAGCTCAAGCCGCCACCGAGGCCTCACAGGTATCTGGAGGTGACGAGCAGCCCTGGGCTGGGCTTCTGTTCCAGATCTGCAGCAACCAGCTGTGCTGCTGCAGGCAGGGCCCTTGACCTCTCTGGGCCTCAGTTTCCCCATGTGTAACATGAGACTGGATGACATCTTTTGGAAGCTGCTTCTGGCATAGCCCCAGTGATCGCCCCGCCCCCTCTCCACCCTCCCCATCCCATCCACCTCCCAATTTTCATGCACTCGTGCCCTCTCTTTCTGAGGGTGGGCTGGGCCCAGGGACTTGCTTCTAACCAATAGAAAACAGTAGACGTGAGGGTGGCACTTTCAGGACTAGGTCCAGAGACCATGATGCCATCTGTTCCTGGACCCTCTTGTCCTCTCTTGTGATCACCATTGGGGTGAAGCCAGCTGCCATGTGGGTGGGAGGGGCCCCAGGCCCAAGTCCGCGAGGGACAGCCTCCTGTCCACAAGCACGTGGGAGCCAGGAGGCACGCTCACCACAGCCTTAGTGGACATCCTGCACAGCGGACACCCTCAGCATGGCCTGGGGGAGACCCGCGGAGGCACAGCCAGGTCCCATTCGCTGGATCTCTGGGGTAATCAGCTGCCATGTGGGGCTGAGTTGTTACACAGTGGCCGATGGCTGATGCACTGTTGTTCTCAAAGGGCTGCCTGGCGACTGAGGCGACGTGCGATCGCGCAGCTGTGGACAAAGCATGTCACCTGCTGTCAGGAAACAGAGGACGCTGCAGCCGTCCCTGACTGCAGCGGACCAGCCCTAGATAAAGGCGCATATCGAACAAGTGATTTCAAGGAGCCCAGACTCTCGGCATCTTCCATACTAGAAACGTGCTAAATTCATTAACTCAAGATGTCTGTAGTTTTTTTTTAATTAACAGTAATCTCTTGATGATCCAACTACCTGGTTTTTCTTCCCAAACTGCTGTGTAACCTGGTTCCTCCCTTACCGCGTCACAGCAGTCTCTCAGCCATCTGAGAGCCTCAGCGTCACTCAGCCTCCCAGGCGTGGGTCCTCAGAAAGTCCAAATAAAACGTAACTCTTGACCTTTAGGTTGTGCATGTTTCCTCAATTACTGCGGAGCAACACTCACGCTTAGTGGGTGCTCAGAAGAGGGGCTGGGGGGCTGTGAGTTATGTGAGCATGCGCCTGGGTCATCTCTACGTCCAGACCTCTGGTAGGGGTGGGAGCAGCGCTCAGCCGACGCCTGCTCAGCCCCAGGAATAGATCACAGACTGTGTCAGCGTGGACCTGGAAGCACACTGGACACTCAGTGCCCATGGGCCTCTTGAGACGGGCTTGCTGATGGAGTCCTGACTTGAGCCTCAGCCCTCGCCCTGTGGCTTTCTGTCTCAGCTGGCTCTGCCTCCCTTTGTCTGCCCCTCTTCTTAAGGACCGTCATCTTTTTCACCTGTGAAATGGGAGGAGAGCCCCCCACCCCAGGCCAGTGCCTGATTGCACTTTTGGGTTTGGAGGCCATGTCCCGTGTCACTTTGTTGTGCCCTGGCATTGGGTGCGGAGTCTGGAACACAGTCTGTTCAGGAGACACTTGGGGTGACACTGCATGTGCTTCCCTGATGGCTCAGACGGTAAAGAATCTGCCTGCAACACAGGAGACCTGGTTCTGATCCTTGGGTCAGGAAGATCCCCTGGAGAAGGGAATGACAATCCACTCCAGTGTTGCTGCCTGGAGAATCCCATGGACAGAGAAGCCTGGTGGGCTCATGGGGTCGCAAGGAGTCGGAGAGGACTGAGCAACTGACACACACAAGGTGCACTCAGAGAATCGGTCCAGAACCAGAGTCAAAACCCAGGCGCTTTGATCTGCAGGTGGAGAAGGGGTTCCCAAACACCCCAAATGTCAGTGCCTGGAATGACTTCCCATTCCCAAGAGTCTCACCTGGTTTAAGACACCAGAGCCCTTATTAAAAGGGCAAATGCATTAATCGTGTTTGGCTGACGTGTTTTGCCCCTCCTGCCCTTAATACCATGGTGAACAGTGGCTTCTTGTAGGGTGTCCTGCTGGAAAGGAAGGCCCGTGGCCGCAGAAGCACAGGCTTGGGGAAGTTTGCGGAGACCGGGGGAAGCGCCCGCGGTAGGAAGGCCAGACTCTGCTCTTCTCTCCGCACCCTGGAAAGCCCCGAGGCTGTGGACAAGCAGGCCGGGACGCACCCTCAGCCTGCAGGAGGCCTGGGGTCCTGTGTCCTGTGTCCATGACAGTTCCCTGATGGAAACCTCTGAGGTGAGGAGTGCTCTTTCTGGGTCATCTGACAGGGTAGCTGCTGGCCACGTGAGGCGGCTGTGCGCTTGGCCCGTGGAGGGTGTGACAGGAGAAGGAAATTTCGGTCTCCTTCCTCGCTACTTAGATTTGACCATAAGGAGCCACGTGTGGCCAGTGCTCCCCTGCCGCCCTGCGCAGCTCCAGGTCTAGACACAGAGCAGCCTAGCAGATTGGGGCCCGCGCAGTGCTCGTGTCTGCAACCAGATCTTTCCAAGAACACTAAAAATAACCTTTAGAAGAAAGAAATAATGCTGGGAGAAGATGAATCTCGCTGGGCTGTGAGGAGCCGGGGAGGAGCTGCCAGAGCATCTAATCCATCACAGAGATCTCGCCATCTGTCCAGGAGACTTTGCTTGAGGGGAAAGAAAATTCTTGACTCATCCCTATTTTTAAAAGTGTTTATCTTCAGATCCAGGAGACGCCAAGGGATAAATCAGTGATGAGCGCCCCTCGGCCTGTGGTTCTGTGGATGGTGACCGAGTGCGGCCCCAGATCCGTTAGAGGATCCTCTGGGAGAAACAGGATTTCGGCTCACAGGGGAGGCCCTCCCTTTTGTGCGTTCACTGGACGTGGCAGGGCCTGCGCCCGGAAACACTCGGGTCATCATGTCTCCAGTTTCTCCATTGCCAGCAGTTGCTCTGTCACCAAGGCCCGTGGTTGTAGGTGACCACGTCCCACACCACATCCCCCCACGCCATGCACACCGCCGGTGCCACGGCCACCACCAGTGTTATTACTGTGGTGCCGTGACCAGCTGGCTTCACCACCATGGTCAGGCGCAAGGGCCACACGGGGAGGTTATGGGGAGCCCCTGGGAGGAATCCGCACCCACCTTGGGAGCCCCCCGGAATCAGGGCTGTCCTCCAGCTTCCAGTTCTTGTCGGTCAGCCAAACAGCCCGGAGGAAGGTGCATCTAGGTGGGGTAGATGGGAGGGAGCGGAGGGCAGAGGGTGTGACGGGTTCCTGGGCCCAGATGGCTCTGCTCACGGCCTCCCTTTCCCTGCTTCTCTGCCCAAGCCCGTGCCGCGTTTGCCTCAGCGAGGGCCCGGAAAACCTGTGGGCTTCTGAGAACCGTGAAGAAGTCAAGCCCACCGCCAGCCTCTTTCCTTCTCACTCTGGCAAGGGGGAGCCATTCCCCGACGGACCCTCTGCTGCCGCTGCCTGTGGCCCCTCCAGCCAAAGTAGCTCTCTATAGCCCCCACCCTGGCCTCTCTCAGCATGGGCAATATCCAGAAGAATGCCATTATGAATAGACTTTGAATCCAGGAGTCACCCTTCCTAGGGCTGGGGTAGGGGCATGCCGGGTGTGGTCTTGATGACCCACAGGCAGTGCCTGCAGGGTGGTGGGCAGCCTCTGAGCTCAGCTGTGCAAACGGCATTTGTGGGCCAAGACGGAAGAAGGGCATGGAGACCCCGGCACCTTCCGGACCCCCGGGCTAGTCTTTCTGGGTGAAGAGTAAAGCGTGTTGGCATCCTGTGCTGCAGGGCCCAAGCTCTCTGGTCCAGCTCGAGGCCAGTTCAGAGGTAACGCTGCTGGGGGAGCATGGCTGGGTGCTGGGCAAGGCTGAGGGTCACGAGCACTCGGTGGGGCCTGCTGGTGGAAGCAGGACTCAGCAGACAGATGGCTGGACGAGCGGACGAGTCTGGGGTCCTGACTCACAAGGAACTGGTGAGGACCCCGACTCTGGCTCCTCGCACTGTGATTCTGGGCAAGCAGCTCCACCTCTGAGGCTCCATCTCCACCGTGCGGGGATAGGACAGTTAGGGGGCACCTGCCAGGGTTCTCGGGGGCTGGATGCACTTGCTTTTTATTTCAACATAACCCCATGGAGGTGCTCTGGTAAATTCACTTTATACTGAGCAAGCAGCCCCCAGAGGTTAGGGTGGGAGGCTCGGGGGCACCCGGGTCCTGAAGGACGGCATCATGCACGTATCAGGATGAACAAGTGAATGACAGGCCGGCAGGGGCTCCAAGCCCAGGACTCGGTCATTCCGCTTCCGGCTCTGGGAGGCCTGGGATCCCCCTACAGGTTGGAGAGTGTCAGGCTGGTGGCTGGAGCCTGGCCTTGGAGTTCTAGACTCTGACTCCACCGCCGCCCTGCACAAGACCGTCACGCTCTCGGTCACTCTCTGTGGAGCCTTCCGCGGGGAGATGGCGGGAGCGGTTTGCCACATGCTCACCAAGGGCAGGGATGAGCTTGGGGATCATCCGTATAAAGTGACCATGTGTGTAGAAGGGGCGGGATGACCCCACCAAGGCTGGAGGGCACCTGGGTGTGAGGTTCAGAGCAGCCAGGTCCCTGCCGCGGGCACACAGCTAGCGGGCAGCAGAGGTCTCAGGGGTCTGGAACCTGATGGACAAAGTAGGGCAGGTGGCAGGGACAAGTCCCGTGTGCAGGCTGGGATGGGAAGCGGACCAGCCTCCAAACTGAGGGTGTGGGTCCCAGGCCCTGGAGCACCAGTCTCAGCATCAGCCTTCACCTGGAAGGTGCATTGTGCCCGTCCTGAGCCCCTGTGGGCAGCCAGGTGTCCTCACCGCAAACCCCCAGGGCCAGTGTCCACAAGTGAGTGACCTCATTGCCTCCCCTGAGTGGTGTGGGGGAGGCCCTCCAGAATGGAAGGGGGTGTCTCTGTGGGCCTAAGGGAACTTGGGGTGTCACTGGGGCCAGGAAGGGTCCCTTTCTATCTGCCAGGACCCGTCTGAGGAGCTCCCCACCCCGCCTGGCCTGGCTCTTGCAAGCAGCTCTTGGACAGTTGGGCCATGACTTCGGGGGTGTTTATTCCCTGCTGGAGCGGCCCTGGGCACCCCCAGGCCCCATGGGATGGGTGCTTTCACAGCCTTTGCCCGCAGATAAGTAAACGGAGGCCCAGCGAGTGGCTCCACTGGTTCCCGTACCTGGTGTAGGACAGGGCCCTGCTCCGGGTCACCAGTGGCCCGTGTTAGCCCTGTGCCTGCATGGACAGGCCCATTACCCCTGCGCCGTGTCCCCCACCCCCTCCCTGAGAAGAAGGGGAGTTCAGAGGACCTGTGAAGCATGCAGACAAGGACCTGTGCGGACCGAGGATTGACGAGGCCCCGGGCAGGGTCACCAGGGCCTGTGTCTTGCCCTGGAGAGAAGGGTGAGGGTTGGGGTTGGGTCTGCTGGGGAGGCAGGCCTACTAGCAAACAGCTTCTGCAAACCCAGGCTCCTGCCCTGAAGGCTGGAGAGAGCCGTGGGCCTGGGGAGCGCTGCTGCAGCTCTCCCCAGACCTTGGTCCCAGCTCAGCCCCTGACCTGGTGGCACTGGTGGTGTGCGGAGGCAGCCCCTGCCGGCTCCTGGGGGAAGGAAGGAGCCAGGAGGCTCCCAGGCAGGGCAGGCTCCTCCTGGGCTCCTGTTCGCAGGTGGCAGTGACTGCTCAGACATGCACTTCAACTCTGGGCTCTGCCACCTGACATGGGAGACACTTACCCCGTGGCTGCCCTCAGCTCCCCTGGGCACTGTCTTCAGCCCTCCCAGGGTCCTCACAAGTCCCCTCCTGTCCACTAAGGGCCTCCTATCCCAGCTACAAGCCAGGAGGCAGATGCACAGCCACTGCGTCCTTTGTTTCCTGGTGCGGGTAGAATCACCGCAGGTGGGGGTGGCAGCTGCAGCCGCAGCCAGCTTCCGGGGCTCACGGCCTCAGATGCAGAGCAGGGGCGGGACCCGCCACCCCAGCGCCCCAGCCCCAGAACAATGACGTGGAGACCGTGCTCCTGAGCAGTCCTCTGCCGCAGTCCCAGCCCCAGAAAGCGGGCTCTTTGATGGGTAATTGCTGGTTTCCTGCCTGCAGACCATTCAAAGGAGGAAAGAGAAAATCTCCTTCATTTTATCTTGGGAAGGCGGTGGCCTCTCTCGGCTCCCCCACGGGCAGCAGCCTTTTCTGAGATCACAGCGACTGGCAGCAATTAGACCCCAGCCTGGGGATCAATTGCAGGGACTAAAGGGCTTGTGGCAATTGGGAGGAGAGCCTGGGGCAGGCGTGGACGCTCCCACAGGCAGGGTCTACATCTGGGCTGGGGGACAAGTGAGGGGGCGAGCCTCTCAGCAAAGCCGACCCAGGCTCGGGCGGAAAAGGGTCTCCGGGCTCGGGCTACACTCCATCCTCTCGCCCTCCCCAGGCCTCCAGTGGCTTTGAACGCTTGCCATGTGTGGCCCCGATTGCACCCCCACAGCCCTCTGTGCCTGCCCCTGCCTCCACGGTCTGCTCCCCATCTGGACAGCGTCAGTGCCGAATTCCTGACCTGTCTCCCCTCCCAGCCCCTGCCCCTGCCCTCCCGGCCCGTCCGCCCACCAGGACATGCAGCTGGGCGTTCAGGTCAGGATCAGACCCGGGGTCCTCCTTGGCACGCTCCCTCTCACTCCATTCTGAATCTTCCGCAGCCCCGGCCGCTCCTTGGAGGCCCACGTGGCTCCTGAGACTTAACGGCCTCATTGCAGGTTTCTGAACCGTCCAGGGGGCCAAGGTGCGCTGCACGCCCTCACTCCACAGGGCCCCCTGGACTCCTACACCAGACCCCATCTTGCGCCCATGGCCTTCCTCTGTGCTCTGGCCGCCTCAGCCCGTTCCCTTGGCCCACGGTGCTCCTGCACCTCTGGGGCTTTGGGATGCTCGTCCCTGGAGCTCTTCACCATGCTCTTCACCCCTACAGAGTCTCAGCAGAAAGAACACCTTCTCAGGGGCCTTGCCAACACCCTCGTGCCCCACCACTAGCCTGTGCCAATGAGACCCCCCAGCATCTCCCATCTCTTTCTGAATGTCCCCTCTCCTCTTTGCTTACCTCTCATCATGAGGGCCTGGAGGACAGGGATGCTCACCTTGCTCCTGGCCGGAGAGAGAGGCCCCAGTGCACAGAGTGCCCATCCAGGGCTGTGTCTGACCGCATACAGCGGACAGGGGCCATGGCTGTGCTAGGCTCACTGGACATCCTGGCCTCTGGCATAGCCTTGCCCTGAGCCAGCCTGACCCTTGTTCAGGACCTGTGTCTCCCTTCTGCTCCTGGGGCAAGCCCTCCGCCCCAGTGAGCTGAGGCTGGACCATGCAGGATTCTGCCCTGATGCCCCCTGGGTGTCCAGGCAGGATGGTGGAGGCTGCTGTTTGAATGATCCCTCCCAGGGGAGTGGGCAAACACAGAAGGGAGACACGAGGGGACCTCGCCTTGAGGGGTGCCTGTGATGCGCTGTGCTGGGGGCCACCGAAAGTAGGCAGGGTCTTGTCCCGACAGCACCTGCTGAGGGCTGTCATGAAATTTTTCATGTCACTTATGAAGCATCTGCTCTGTGCTGAGGTCGTGCTGGGGCCAGACACGCAGCCTTGAAGAAGGCACCCCTGCCCACCAGCCAAGGGAGACAGAAGAAGAGCAGCTGTGACCCGAGTGTGGACAGTGAACAGAGGCCCTGCAGATGACAGACACCCGGGGGGCTTCCTGGAGGAGGTGATACCCACCCGAGCCATAAGAGCTGGAGTGGGGGTGGGGTTGTGACGGGAGCACAGGCACAGGCAAGGTGCGAGGGTGGGGTGGGTTCAGCTGTGAGAGGCCTTGGGAGGAGCTAGGGTGGAGCGAGAGATAAGGCAGGGACTGTCCCTGTGGGCCACGTGTGCTGGTTTCTAGGCGGCGGCCAGAGACATAAGTTACATTTCTTTCAGGAAAAAAAATGCAAAGCAACGAATAGCAGTGAAGCTGCAGGTGTACTGGGCTCAGTTCAGAACCAGGCAGCGGGGGCTGGGCGCTCGGTTCCCTCAGGTGAATGGCACTGACGTCTCGGTGAGACTCAGGTCAGGGCCTGCCCCTGGGCTTGGAGCCAGGGCTGCTCCTGCTGCCCCCACTCCTCCCCACCTGCAAAAGCAGCAGCAGACAAACAAGGCCAGTGAGGCCACCTGGGCAGGGGAGAGGAGGCAGAGCGGTTTTCAGTGGAGACCAGCTCTGGAGTCTGTGAGGGGCAGACGCCCCACTACTGTTATGGTTTTGCATGGGGGTGTGCAGGACTGGGAAGAGGTCAGCAGTGAATCCTAATGTAAACGCTGGGCTAATGTTGATGATTTAGTGCACCAGTGTTTGCTATTTAGTGCATCAGTTTATATGTGAAGTGTAACAAAAGTCCCACACTGCTGCACTTGTTATTACCTGGGGAGATGTGTGCAGAGAGAGGGCACCTGGGAGGCCTCTGTCCTCCCTGATCAATTTTGTGCAGAACTGCTCTGTTAATTTACAGATTGGAGGTGGCTTTCTTGATATAAGGTACACTAGATTTCAGAAAACAGTGTTACCAGGAACAAGTGAGTCATGTTGTGATCAGGTCATCGAGAAGACACGACCCTAAGTGTTTAGGCACCTGCTGCTGCTGCTAAGTCGCTTCAGTCGTGTCCGACTCTGTGCAACCCCATAGACAGCAGCCCACCAGGCTCTGCCATCCCTAGGATTCTCCAGGCAAGAATACTGGAGTGAGTTGCTATTTCCTTCTCCAATGCAGGAAAGCGAAAAGCGAAAGTGAAGTCGCTCAGTTGTCACCGACTCTTAGCGACCCCATGGACTGTAGCCCACCAGGCTCCTCCGTCCATGGGGTTTTCCAGGCAAGAGTACTGGAGTAGGGTGCCATTGCCTTCTCCAGGCACCTGCTAACTGAGCTTTAAAATGCACAAAGAAAAATCTGGTGAGAGCTGAAATGAGAAGTAGAAAAAGTCACAATTATAGCTGGAAATTTTAATGTGTCTTTCTCAATGAGTGATAGAACAAGTTCACAGCAAAACACTGAGTACTTCAACATTTGAACTATCAACCAACCCGATGTAACTGACATTTATAGAAACCTCCATCACCAACAGTAGGATCCACAGTATCTTCAAGGGCGTATGAAGCATTTATCAAGGTAGACAGACCACATACTAGGCCATAAAACAATTCAAAATACATTTCAAAGGATTCAAGTCATGTAAAATATGTACTCAGATCACAACGGAATTAAACTGAAAATAAGTAGTAGAAATGTATCTGAAATATTAAAAAATTAAATGAGACACAAATAAGGTATATGCATACCTTATGGGAAAAGGGAAATTAGAAAGTATTTTGAAGCAAATTAACATGAAAATTCACCATATAAGAATTCTGGGGGATGCCTTTACACCAGTACTCAGGAGGAAATTTATAGCAATAATTGACTATATTAGAAAATAAGAAATGCCTGAACTTAATGTCTTTAGCTTTCACCTTAAGAGACTAGAAAGAGAAAAGTAAATTAAACCAAAATAAGCAGAAGAAATGAAATGAGAAGCATCAGACTGAAAATCAAACAATATAAAAATAAGAGAAAATTCATTAGTGAAGATGAATGACTTTTATAAACTTCTAACCAGAATATTTAGAAAAAAAAATGAGAGAAGGCACAAATTACTATGTCAGGATTTTAAAAGGTGACTTCACACCAAAGACCCCATGAATATTAAAGCAGTAATGAAGTAATATCATGAACCAACTTTTACCAATAAGTTTGAAGACTTTGACAAAATGGGCAAATTCCAATTTGAAATTTGGGAATGAAAGATATAAATTTATTCAAGAAGAAACAGATAGCCAGAATAGCCCTATATTTATTAAAGAAATTGAATTTAGAGTTAAGAACTTCTCTACCAAGAACTAGAATCCTCACTGGCTTCACTGCTGAATTCTACCAAGTACTTAGGAAAGAGATTATATCAGTTCTATACAAACCCTTCCAGAAAGTTAAAGTGGAGAGAATACTTTTTACTATGTACTGGATATTTGCCCAAATTTACATATTAAAACCTAATGCCCAAGGTGACAGCCCTTGGGGATGAGGTCTTTAGGAAATGATTATGACATGAGGGTGAAGCCCTCCTGAATGCAGTTAGTGCCCTTCTAGCAGAGACTCCATAGAGAGTCCTTCCAAGGACCCCCTTCTGACATGTGATGACACAGTGAGAAGGCACCATCTGTGAACCAAAAAGCAGGCCATCATGACACACTGAATCAGTTGGTGCCTTGGTCTTGGATGGCTAGCCTCCAGAACTGTGGAAATAAATTGTACAGGCCACTAAGTCACTGGTATTTTGTTATTGCAGCCCAAGTGAATTAAGACAAATCCCAACTCTTTCTGTGAGGCCAGCATTACCCTGATACCAAAACCAGACAAAGATATTGCAAAACCTCCCACAAAACTACAGACTAATAACTCTTATGTATATGAATATGCAAGTTTTAAACATAAGTGTATCAAATCAAATCCAACAATATATAAAAGAACAATAACTCATGGTCATGTGGAGATTATCCACCAGGAATGCAAGACTGATTTAACATTTGAAAGTCAGTTAATTTAATTTACCATATTAACAAACTAAAAGCAAAACATATGATCATCCCAATAGTATTTGACAAAATTCAACACCCAGTGATGATAAAACTGTCAGCGAGTATAGAAGGAAAATTCCTCAACCTGATAAAGATCATCAGTGAGCAACTCACAACTAATATCTTTCTAAGTGACAAAAGACCGAATGTTTTCTCCCAAGATTAAGAACAATAAAATGACATTTGCTTTCAAGACTTATTTAGCATTGTGGTAGAAGTTCCAGTCACTTCAATAAAGCAAGATAAAAAAAAAAAAGTGGGTCGTGGAGACTGGAAAGAAGTAAAATTATCTTTACTCATGAATTCTTGGTAGCGGATCTAATGACATCTACATAAAGAAAAACTTACTAGTACTAATAACCGAGTTTAGCAATGTTGCTGAATACAAGATCAATACACAATAATGAATTTCTGTTTAAACCACAAGAAACAGGTGGAAATTGAATTTAAAGATATTGTTTATCATGGCATCAAAATTATGAAATATGTACGAACAAATCTGGTAAAGAAAACTTGAAAGACCTGCACAGTTGACCCTTGAACAGCATGCTGACCCCTCTCCAGTTGAACATCTGCATACAATCTTACAGCTGGTCCTCTGCATCCATGATTCCCTATCTGTGGGTTCAGCCAACAGCAGATTGTGTAGTACTGAGTTATTGAAAAACATCTACATTTGAGCGAACACTCATAGCTCAAACCTGTGTTGTTCAAGGGTCTACTGTATAATGAAAAACTCTAAACACTGCTGAAAGAAGTACACGATCTAAATAAATAGAGAGATATGCTCTGTTCATGTGACAGAAGATGCAATATTGTTCATGTATTAATTATCCCAGAGTTCATCTGCGGATTCAGTGAAGTCTCAGTCAAAATCTAAGCAATTTTATAAAAAAGAAATTGATCAACATATTCTAAAATCTGTATGGGAATATAACGATCCAAGAGTAAGCAAAACTACTTACAAAAAAGAATATTGGATTACTAGCATTTATGATTTCAAGACATTAAAAAGCTATGGTAATTAAGACAGCATGATGCAGACACAAAATTAGACAAATATATTACTGGAACAGAGTAGACTGTCCAAAAAACAGACCCATACACACATGGGTTAATGATTTTGAAACAAAGGTACAAAAGCAACTTAGCGGAGAAAGGATGGTCTTTTTAACAAACGTGCTGGAACACCACTTGCCAAAAAGAAAAAGAAACTCAATGTATGCATTTATAAAAACTAACTAGAAATTAATGGTAGTCCTAAATACAAAGCAAAACCATAAGACTTCTAAAAGAAAGCTTAGAGAGAAAAAATTCTTTGTAATCTTACATTAGGCAAAGCTATCTCAGCCATAAGAGCAAAAACATAAAAAACAAAGCTTAACTGTATCAAGATTTTAAACATTTGCTCTTTGAAAGACATTGTAAAAAGAATGAAAATGAAATCCACAGGGTGAAAGAAATAATTGCTACATCATATGCCTAACAAAGGGCTTTTACAAGAATAGAGGAAGAACTCTCAAAACTCAGTAATAGGAACACAAATAACTTAGTAAAAAAAAATGGGCAAGATATTTGAATGGACAGTTCAAAGGTACATGGATGGCAAATAAGCACAGGGAAAGATACTCTAATAGCATCAGTCTTTCAGTTCAGTTCAGTTCAGTTCAGTCGCTCAGTCGTCTCCGACTCTGCGACCCTATGAATCACAGCATGCCAGGCCTCCCTGTCCATCACCAACTCCCGGAGTTCACTCAAACTCATGTCCATCGAGTCGGTGATGCCATCCAGTCATCTCATTCTCTGTCGTCCCCTTCTCCTCCCGCCCCTAATCCCTCCCAGCATCAGAGTCTTTTCCAGTGAGTCAACTCGTCGCATGAGGCGGCCAAAGTATTGGAGTTTCAGCTTTAGCATCAGTCCTTCCAATGAACACCCAGGATTGATCTCCTTGAGGATGGACTGGTTGGATCTGCTTGCAGTCCAAGGGACTCTCAAGAGTCTTCTCCAACACCACAGTTCAAAAGCATCAATTCTTCAGCGATCAGCTTTCTTCACAGTCCAACTCTCACATCCATACATGACCACAGGAAAAACCACAGCCTTGACTAGACGGACCTTGGTTGGCAAAGTACTGTCTCTGCTTTTTAATATACTATCAAGGTTGGTCATAACTTTCCTTCCAAGGAGTAAGCGTCTTTTAATTTCATGGCTGCAATCAGCATCCAAAGTGATTTTGGAGCCCCCCAAAATAAAGTCTGACACTGTTTCCACTGTTTTTCCATCTATTTCCCATGAAGTGATGGGACCAGATGCCATGATCTTTGTTTTCTGAATGTTGAGCTTCAAGCCAACCTTTTCACTCTCCTCTTTCATTTTCATCAAGAGGCTTTTGAGTTCCTCTTCACTTTCTGCCATAAGGGTGGTGTCATCTGCATATCTGAGGTTATTGATATTTCTCCCGGCAATCTTGATTCCAGCTTGTGCTTCTTCCAGCCCAGCGTTCCTCATGATGTACTCTGCATATAAGTTAAATAAGCAGGGTGACAATATACAGCCTTGATGTACTCCTTTTCCTATTTGGAACCGGTCTGTTGTTCCATGTACAGTTCTGACTGTTGCTTCCTGACCTGCATACAGGTTTCCCAAGAGGCAGATCAGGTGGTCTGGTAGTCCCACCTCTTTCAGAATTTTCCACAGTTTCTTGTGATCCACACAGTCAAAGGCTTTGGCATAGTCAATGAAGCAGAAATAGATGTTTTTCTGGAACTCTCTTGCTTTCTCCATGATCCAGCGGATGTTGGCAATTTGATCTCTGGTGCCTCTGCTTTTTCTAAAACCTGCTTGAACATCTGGGAGTTCACGGTTCACATATTGCTGAAGCCTGGCTTGGAGAATTTTGAGCATGACTTTACTAGCGTGTGAGATGAGTGCAACTGTGCGGTAGTTTGAGCATTCTTTGGCATTGCCTTTCTTTGAGATTGGAATGAAGACTGACCGTTTCCAGTCCTGTGGCCACTGCTGAGTTTTCCAAATTTGCTGGCATATTGAGTGCAGCACTTTCACAGCATCGTTTTTCAAGATTTGAAGTAGCTCAACTGGAATTCCATCACCACCACTAGCTTTGTTCGTAGTGATGCTTTCTAAGGCCCACCTGACTTCACATTCCAAGATGTCTGGCTCTAGGTCAGTGATCATGTTATCATGACTATCTTGGTCGTGAAGATGTTTTTTGTACAGTTCTTCTGTGTATTCTTGCCACCTCTTCTTAATATCTTCTGCTTCTGTTAGGTCCATACCATTTCTGTCCTTTATCGAGCCCATCTTTGCATGAAATATTCCCTTGGAATCTCTAATTTTCTTGAAGAGATCTCTTGTTTTTCCTATTCTGATGTTTTCCTCTATTTCTTTGCATTGATCGCTGAGGAAGGCTTTCTTATCTCTCCTTGCTATTCTTTGGAACTCTGCATTCAGATGTTTATATCTTTCCTTTTCTCCTTTGCTTTTCGCTTCTCTTCTTTTCACAGCTATTTGTAAGGCCTCCTCAGACAGCCATTTCGCTTTTTTGCATTTCTTTTCCATGCGGATGGTCTTGGTCCCTGTCTCCTGTACAATGTCACGAACCAGTCTTTAGGAAGCTGCAAATTACAACCCCAGAGAGATCTATGTACACACCCATTGGAATGGTTACAATGAAAACACAGACCACACCAAGGGTTGTGAGGTCCTGGAGCAACTGGACTCAAGCTGCTGGTGGGGGTGCAAACTGTTACAACCACTTCGTAACAATGACATAATTCGATGTTTCCTAAAAGTTAAACACACACCCACCATGTGATCCAGCCAGTCTCCCCAAGGGAAAAGACAGCATGTGTCGGAGAAAGACAGCATGCGGGTGCTCACAGCAGTTTTATTTATAAAAAGCCCCAAACTGGAAATAGCCCATTTGTCCATCATCACAGGAATGGATAAACACATTGTTGTATATTCCATCTATCCGATGGAATCCAACTCAGCAACAAGAAGGAGTGAGTTACTGACACACGCAATAGTATGGATAAATCTCACAATGACTATACTGTTGGAGAAAGCCAGACATAAAAGGAATACTGAAACTTCTCTACACGACTTGCTGGAGGAAAGAGGTGGTTTCCATGCATGTAACAGACAGAATATTAGTACCTAGAACATAAAGCATATTTGCAAGTCAATAAGAAAAACTCTGTGGAAAAGTCGGTAGAGAATTTTAAATCGACAGTTCACAAAAGAGGAAACAAAATGGCAAATAAATACATGGAAAGAAGTTCAACCTCACTATTATTCAGCGGAAACGGCAGTTAATTCAAAAACACCGTTTCATACCCAGCAAATCGACAAAGTCTAGTGTGTGGCAGCAGGTGATTCAAGGATGTAGGACAGAGGGCTTCTGACCCACTGCCCACGAGAGGACTCCTGCACCCACTCTGGAGAGCAAGCACAGCGGTGAAGATGAAAGCGCTTACGGCCTGCACTCGGCAATGCTGCTTCTAGAAAATTCTTCAAGATACACACTGAGAGAGGTTTATAGGAATGCTCATGGCAGCATCCTGCAGTGATGCCGCAAACAGCCTAGCTGCCCATCCACAGGGGGACGGCATGTAGGCTGTATGTGGTCAGTAAATGGCCTGCTGCAGGGCCACTAAGGACTTGAAGGAGAAACTCCCTCATCGATGCTGATAACTCTCAAAAAGCACACTGAGTGCGGACACCTTGCTGCAGTGTGGTACACAGCGTAACAGGCTGTTTATGTGAAGCTTTACACCTACAAGGAACATTATATATTGTTTATGGGGCATAAAGATGCAGTAAAGATAGACAATGCTAGCGAATGATACTCACCCACTTCCTGCCGGTGGCTGTCTCTGGCAGCTGATGGAGGGGGATGGGAACTGGGAGAGTGGCACAGGCCCCTTCAGGGCCACCTCTACTGTGACGGGCCAGCGCCAGGCATCCCTGGGCGGCCAGACCTCCAGACGGAACCTGGGCGCTTCCCGGAGGAGGCGATGATTGCCTGGGGCCTGGAGCGGAAGCTGATGCAAGCAGGGGACGGAGGGCATTTGCTGGAGAGGGAGGGCGCCATGGGGACCTGGGGGCGGGGCCTGGACCCCAGGGGGCGGTCAAGTTAGCTGTTGGTGCTCTGAGGGCTGCTGGTTGCTGCCCACGCAGCGTGGCCCTGGGGTCCGAGCCACACAGACTCACGGTCATTGAAGGGTCTCCTCCAGGCTACCAGCCTCTCAGACTCCTGTGGGATTCTCGTCCCTGGGGCTGGATTGGGTGCCCAGCCCCACGGAGGTGCTGCAGCAGTGCAGGAGTCCTGCGTGCCACACCACGGTCCCCTTCCTCCCAACGCTGCCCTTCCGCTGGGTGCACGTAGCCATCTAACTGGTGCTCCCCAGGTTCCCACGACCTTGGTCATGTCCTCACGGCTGTACACGCCGGCTTCAGCCTTTGCTCACCGTCAATGGCCTTAAGCCCTGTGTGTCACAGAAAGGGCAGCTCGGGCTCCCTGAGGGGTGGGTGTGATTGGGATCCTGGCCAGCAAATGCAGAGCTGGATGGGACCCCTGGGGTCTGGACGGCCCGCCCATCTCTCTCCCACCCCGATCGGCCAGCAGCACGGAGCTGGACTCTCCTGGGCGGCCGAGGAGGGCACGCCGACTCCCCTGGGTGTCTTTTCTGCTGAGCTGTCACTCAGGGTGTTATCTGTTGTTGCAATATATTATTGCCACGGACACCACATGTTAGATCTCAGTGTCAGCAAAACGATCAAGGAAATTCATTTATTATTAACTTATGATAGATGTAAGACTGATTGCTTCTTAGGATCTGCGCTCGGGGCAAAGTGTGGCAGCAGCAAGTCACTCTTCAAGGCCTCCTCTTTCTCCTGGCTGCCGGGGGCAGGGTTGGCTCAAGGCTGAGCTGGGAAGGATGACCTGGGAAATAGCATCCTGTGCCTCCTCTGGTCAGCCCCGCACACGGATGCCCGTGACTGCCTCCCATCGCCGTGGTGAACCCACCCCCCAGCATCCTTGGACTACTGCCGCTCCCATGGAGTACACATGATCTTTCAGCTTTCAGCAGTCCTCAGAGCAAGTGTGTCACCATCTCATTTTACAGCCAGGGAGGCGGAGCTTCCGCACTCTTTACCCAGGGCCTCATACCCAGATCCGGAACTGTGGGCCCCGAGCTGCACAGCCTTAGTGCCGGTAGAGGGGAGGGGAGGCGTGGTGACTTTTTCTTTTTGATCTTCCACCCATTTCCCAGATTGGGAGACCGAGTCAGAGGCGGGCAGTGTCCCGTTCAAGGTCATGCGAGGAGGCGCTGAGGACGCCTGTCTCCTTCTGCCCCTTCTCGCTCCCCCCCCTTATCATCCACCCCGCACCCCATCCCTCCGGGGCAGGCGGGCCTTCTGCCCAAGCTTGAGCCCGTCCAGCCCCCTCCCACCCTACTCCGAGGCCTGGGAGGTCAGGAAGGCCATTGGGCTGCCCGGATCGGGATCCTCCATGCTGCTGTGAGTGAAGGGGGCCGGCCGCTAGGACGCTGGCGGGAGTGCCCCAGGCCACCTTGGTCCCTCCAAGACGCTGACTCCCCTGCAGGGTCTCGGGTCCCCTGGCTGTGCCGTGGGGAGGGGGAGGCTGGGGTAGGGCTGAAGTGACCGAGCACCAGGTCGTCAGAGCGTGCTGTGCAGAGCGGAAGCCCTGAACCGTGCTGGGTGTCCTCATTAGCGGCTGTGTTATACTTTTCCCCCGCAGCCCCCCTGAATGCCTGCCCCCTACCCCTCTCTCACGCAGGGCCCTGTCCTGGGAGGCCAGGCCAGACCTGCCCCTGGGACTCCCCCATCCTCCCCGGTGCTGAGAAGCCGGAGCTGGTGCTTTGAATTAAGAACATGTGGATTCTGACCCAATGATTGAGGGGTTGCCCTCCGTGTCCCAGCCCTCACTTGGGGGAAGTGAAGCCCCTGGGGCCGTTTTGATGGAAGGTGTAGCTTCAACACACCCATGAAGGAAGCAGACACAGGGTTTAGTACAGACCTAGAAGGGGTGGGGACCCACGAGGGGGTGGGGGCAGGCCTGCACCCGGATCGGGAGCCAGCGGGGTAGCAAGCCCCTGTCACTCACAATCAGGCGGCCTGGGTGGAGGTCACTAACTTCTCACAGGCTTACTCCAAGCAGTGACTTTAAAGGCTCCCTGGAGAAGCCGGGGGCATCTTGTGGAACCTTGTGAGCTCAGGTCCTCATCTCAGCCTCGACGCTGCTGTGAGCAGGGTCCTAATGATGCCGAGGCAGCAACTCAGGGAAACAAAACTTGCTTTTTATCACACCTCCCCCTCCTCCCTCTTTGCACTTCTCCGATATATTCATCTCCAGAATACAGGCCTCACTACAAGCTGACTAGCGTGATAGATATGCTTGAGTGTGTCTAATCTTTGTCAAGAGCTTTGGAGTTGAATTAAACAGGGCAGATGAATTAGCCAGGATCCAGGGCGGGGGCTCTGCGTGTATCTGAGAACCAGGGAAACTGAGGCTCTCGGCTAGTGGTGGGGTTGGGGCCTTGAGCCCCGTGTCCTGACCCCAGACCTGGGCACCGCAGAGCTGACCCACAAGCGCCTCCTAATTTTGCAATAAGACTCGGAAGGGAAGGAGTTAAGCTGCCGAGCCGCCCGCCCCAAAGCAATTAATTACAGAAGTAGAGAGGTGGGCCTGACAATTATGTCCCGGACAAAGGCCCGGGAGGGAGGGGGCTAATGACTTCAGAGCGCCTTGCGCTGTGAGATTAATAAGCATGTGGCATTTGGATGGCACGCCAGGCTCTGCTGTCACCCTGCTCCACGCTGGCCCTGGGGAGTTCCAGGGCACAGGTCAGGGTTACCGTGGTTACCCGGCCACGGCCACGGTGACCAGCACACAGCCTGCAGCAGGATGGCCGGACCCAGGGGACTCCCCGTGCCTCCTGGCTCGCTGGCTTCTCCGAGAGGGGTGGGGGGCAGGCTGGGCAGGGGGGCCCGGCTTGCAGAGATCCAGGCCAGCCCCCAGCCCCCAACCAGCCTTGTGAGAAGGAGAAAGCCGTGGGGTCCGGGCTGGAGTCCCAGCGTCACCACTCACTGGGGTGACCTGCGACAAACCAGCCTCTTGCCTCCTTCACTGAGTAGGATAAGAACGCTGGGCGGGGGCCGTGCGGGGCCAAATGAGGGGTGCAGACTGAGCCCCCTGCAGCATGGCATCTTGGGGTGGCAAAGGCTCCTCCTCTGTTCTTGCCTCCGCAGCCACCCCAGCAGCTGAAGGACCACCCCCACCCCCCAACCATCCTCCCCACGGTCAGGGTAGCCCATCTCAGCCCCGCCAGCAGAGCCTGGCTGCTCCCTGCCCAGGCTGCCGCATCAAAGGGCGCGTCTCCACCCCCTCCCCTCCCGCTTCTCCTCCGGAGGTTCTTATCGTCCTCGTCCTGGTCTCTGTCTTAGCCATCCCAAACAGCCATCAACGTCAAGGGAGTTCCTAAAATTTCTAAAATTCAGAATTAAGGGAGAAGGAGATGGTAGCCCACTCCCGTACCCTTGCCTGGGGACTCCCAAGGACAGAGGAGCCTGGTGGGCTATAGTCCATGCAGTCACAAAGAGTTGGACACGACTTAGAGGCTAAACAACAAAGAGAAGGCAGCCCGGGTTTGAGGGGAGTCTGTCGGGCAGTTCAGGTCACTCATCACCCGTCCCTCAAATGCCCGTGTCCTGCAGCCAGGCCTGTGTGCCCCGAGGGCCTCGATGGAACAGCCCCGCCCCGCACATACCCCACCTTCGAGGAGCTCACGCTGGAGATGTGGACTAACGGCCTGGAGGTTGACAAGACTCAGCAGGGCTTGCGGGTGTGAGGGTCAGGACAGGACAGGAAGGTCCCCAGCCCAGAGCCGTATCTGGTGGAGGGAGGGTAGGTGGCAAGGCCGGGGGCAAGCCACTGGAGGGCGTGAGTCCTGGTACCTCCCGACTCTGAGTGGCACGATGCCTGCTGCGTGAGAACTGGGGGTGGGGGCAGCGGGACTCCCTGTGGGGCCCAGACTGCTGGACAAATGGCCCACAGAGTGTTCCGGGCTCAGGCCCCTCCAGGATCCGTCCCCACGCAGCCGTGGTCGAGTGCGGTGTCAGAGGGTACCCACTCCTCCTTGCAGGAGGCCCACGGCCCCTGAGCTTCCGCAGGGCATGGGGGACACGGATGAAGGGGTTTCGGCGGATTCCCACTGCTGGCTCAGAACCAAGTCTATCTGTGGAATTACACTGCTCGGCCCAGGCCCCAGTTCACAGTCCCAATCAATACAAATGAGAGGACGGTGACGCAGGGGAAGAGTAAACTGCCCAGAAAGCCCAGAGTGGATGGGACCACATCTCGGGAGTGCCCTGCTGGCGTGGGAAATGCTCATGACCTCACTGGAGGGAGACTTGCCCTGCCAGACCCCTTCATCCCCAAGGTCATTCTCAAGGCCCGCACACAGGGGCCTGGGCTTTATGGAGAGAGAAACCTCTGTCTGAGTTCTACCTGCTGGCTTCCTGTCCCAAGATTCCGTAGGACACAGGATGTCCTGGGCCCACCCCTCCCCACGTAGCCTCTTCCTGTGAGTACTTCCCAGCTTCCCGAGCAGGAGCTGAGGGGTCCGCGTGGTGCCCGGCATTTCCAGTCTGGCCCTGGGATCTGAAGACCCTGCTCAAACCCAAGCCCGCAGGGTACAAGGGCGCGTCCTGTGGTCTGACCTCAGCTCCTCCAGGTGTGAAAGAGTAACAGCCGCACAGAGCCGTCTCCATGGGGTCTTCCAAACAGAACTCCAGTCCTGCAGGGGCATCTAGGCCCAGGCTGCTGAGCGGGAAGAGCCCAGTGGTCCCCAGGCTGGGTGGGGGAGCCCTTTCACAGGCCCCAGCCTTCTCATGTCCGCCAGTTTTGCTCGGGAAGGGAGAGGTTAGGCCCCGAGGAATCGAAGATCATCCTGGTTACCAAAAGCCTTTCTCTTGAGGTCTCCAGCCTCCAGGCCTCTCGGGCCATTGAGGAGCACCCTGCCTCATATCCTGGACTCCCCTCTGTGGCTCCCTCCCACGCGTGCGGGGGCGGCAGGCAGAGGCGGGCAGGGGCGAAATTGCGGTTTCCTTTGCTGCCCCTATCTCTGGGTAGCAGACACGCGAGGAAGCTTTTAGATACAAAATGAAAAGCCTGGTGCTGCTGGACCTCTGCAGGCAATGCCTTTAACTCTTCATTTCCTCCCTGCCCCACGCGCTCGCTGGTCACGCTTTCTGTTTAATTAGGGGAGAGAGAAAATTGTGACATCGACTCAAGGGCAGCACCTTCCCAGACTCTGAAAGCAGAGAATTAATCCCAGGTCTGGCTGGCCCGTCCCCCGAGGCGCATCTACTCACCGATTTGCACCGCTGCAGATACGGAACGGGCCCAGCCTCCCAGAGCCGGATTGGAGGACCAGGGCGCAGGACGCTCACCCCTGTGCAGTGAGCCTGGCCCCTTCTGGGAGGCTGGGGAGGGATGAGCAGAGGGAGCCAGGGGCAGCCACCTCCCAGCCCCACCCCAACCTGCGCTGCTCTGGGTCTGAGCAGGGTGGGGAGGGAGGAGCAGGTTTGTGTGCATGAGAATCTCTGAGCTGGGCACAGGCAGAGGGGTAGGGAGAGCTGGGCGTCAGGCGGTGGGCTGGGAAACCTATTCCCTCTCCAGTTCTCAGGGGCGTGGGGCTGGGGAGAAGGCGTCCAGAGGAGACCGGCCTTCCAGCTGGTCTCGCAGGGCAGGTGGGTGTGGATAGGTGGGTGAGGAGTGGGCAAGGAATGTGAGCGCGCGGGCTGCTGGAGGAGGGGCGAGGCTGTGTCTGGGGCCACTGGGGGGACGTGCCTACGTGGAGGGCACAGGCAGGAGGCCGGGTCCCCGGCTAGGAGGGAGCATCAGAACGTGCCCTTCCTGGCTCATAGTAGACTTTCAGGGGAGGGGGTGTCAGGATCATGGTTCTTTCCACCTCTGCAGGGAGGCAGGGCTGAGGATGGCACGTGCAGGGCTTCAGCCCTCACTCTGACCCCCACTCTGCTCGGCTGGTGCTGTGGCCAGACCAGGTAGCCCCCTGGATCCCAGGCTCTGTTCCATGCACGAGGCGCATCGGGCTGGAGGGTCCATTCCTGCTGGACCGTTCTGGCCTCTGAGACAGCCCTGGGCTCATGGGCTGGCCGTCCATGCTCAGGATCTCCACTCTGCCTCCAGCCATCTGTCTGCCTCAGGACCGCTGCTTTAGAGTCTAGCGGGCGTGTTATTCCTGCCTCACAGGGGTTTTCAGGCGGTCATCAGCGTGTGTTCCATCGACTGTGGACGTGCCGGTCCTGCTCGTCCCTGCAGGGCCTCTCAGGTCCCCCTACCCTACTGCTGTCTGCTGCTGCTGAGCAAACCACCCAGAATGTAGCGGCTTAAGTTGACAGTCTCCTCTGTGTCCTCCCTTACCTGTCACCTTGTCTCCTCCCCTGTCCCGGGGCTCAGCCTCTGTCAGGTCTGTCTGTCTGTCTTCCACTCTGGGTGTGTGTCTCTCTGGCCCCCCTCCCCCTCATCCCTGCAGAGACAGGACGGTACATCTCTGTTGACCCGTTTCCTGGGGAAACCTCTGTTTGATTCTTGTCCCCTCCTCTCAGGACCCCCCACCTCGCTCCCTGGCCTGGGACCCCAGGCCCACTCAGGAGGGAGGGTGGGCGCTCGTTCCCTGGCCCTGCCGTGTGCCCGCCGTGCGTGGGGGTACCCTGCGGAGAGAGTGCAGGGCTCGGACTCCAGGAGGCAGAACCAGCCTCTTTGTCAGCTTTTGAGTCTCAAAGTCTCATTTCCGATTTAAAACCAGCCTCTTCAACCGCTAATTGTTGAAAGGAAAAGAGTAAGACGGGAAAAGGAAAATCAATTTGCATGGGGAGATGAAGTGTGCCCATCGGCCCACTGCCCTTTGTGGGGAAGACTGTGAGATCTTCAGAGCGGCCACGCCAGCTGCTTATCACCTCGGAAAGGAGCCCGCGTCCCCCCGCTGGCAGGGAGGGGCCTCGTCTCCCTCAGCGCCTGGCACCTCCTGGATTTGTGAGCCGGTCCCTCCCGGGCTGGACTTCCTGGTCAGTGCCCCGCAGTCCTGGGACACGCTGGCTCCCTAGGCAGGGGATGGTGGGGACTTGCCTGTGGGGTGATTGTTGGTCCTCATGCCCCAAGGCGGAGCTGCTGCCCATGGCCCCACCGCCCCCACCTTGTCCTGGGCCCAGGCTCCTGGCCTTGCCTAGCAGTGGGCAGATGAAACACCCCTGAGTGGCCTCAGAGGACACCGGGGCTCCTGCTCACTGCCCTCACCCTCGGGGTCATCCCAGGTGCAGCCAGGCCCCCATCTCTGAGAAGACCGGGGCACCCTCCTGTCTGAAGCAGAAACAAGCCCGCCTCCGCCCATCCTGCCTTCCCCAGGGGCCCCGGAGCTGTGGGCAGGCTTTCCCCGGGACGCCCACCCCTCCGTGCCTGCATCTAAGGCCTCCTCTGCCGTGAGGCCCGTGCACCAGGGTGGCAGGGACCTTAGAACCCCGCTCGAGGCCTGGCTCCCTAAGTCTTTGGGCCTCGTGGGGCCAGACTGCAGAGTCTGGCCTGCAGGGTGGGGGCAGGGTCTCCAGATAAGATGCAAGACGGCCTTTTAATTTTCAGTTTTAGAAACTCAATGAATACTTTTAAAACTGCATCCCAAATATTACATGGGGCTTACTTAAACACTAACTCACTGTGCATCTGAAACTCAGACTTCCCCGGGTGTCTCGGGCTTCCGTGTGCTGAATCTGACAACCTAGTGGCACCCCACACTCAGTTGTGTCCGACTCTTTGTGACCCCATGCACTGCATGGGGTTTCCCAGGCAAGAACCCTGGAGTGGGTTGCCATGCCTTTCTCCAGGGGGTGTTCCCGACCCAGAAATCGAACCTGGGTCTCCTGCATTGCAGGCAGGCTCTTTACCACTGGGCCTCCAGGGACACCCCTAGAGAGAGGCGAGAAGGCGAGGTCTCTTTCCCGGAGGGCAGCGGACGTGGCCCTGCCGCACCCTGACCGCGTGCTCGGCGTGCTTTCTGAGAGCCTGGTTTGGGTGCTGGGGTCTCCACTGAGAGCCCTCCCGGAACTGACCGTGCAGTGGCGAGAAGCAGCAGACCAGGAGTACAGATGAAACACACACTCGAAACCGGACTTCACCAATCTCCTCTTGGGGACTCGCGTCTCCTTTTCCCCAGGTTTTCCTTTTTGGCAGTGGGGATGGGGTCTGGGGGGTCATCCCTCTGGGCTCTGGGAGGACTTAGGACACATTCCCAGTCCAACAAGACAGACGAGCCAACCATGTGGAGGTCTGCTCGCTCTGCTCGTTCTGCACGATTTTTTATGACCCCAAGTCGTGCAGTCAAAGTGAGCAAGCAGAGACCATTCAACCTGGGTTCTCCTTCCCTTAGAAACACAGGCAATTATTTTTAGTATACACGAGTATATAGTCATTAAGAAGTGTTTGAAAATCAAAAACGGGGAGAGAGCGCCCAGAGTTGCTCAGGTGCGTGTAAACCCGCTATAACCCTGGTCAGCTTCCTTTCTGCTCTTCACGCCACCCAGAGGCTTCCGTCTGTGGCCTGACTTCCTTCCACACCCCGTGCTTCCCACCATGTCGTTAAAGCGTCTTCCTGAGAATAATTTTTATTGATTCCCATTTGATTGTGAGAATTCATCCTACTTACTGCGTGACTTTCCCTCTGTGGCCGAGCATTCATATTATTTCCAATATATTCATATGATATAAAATGCCACAATTAACATCTTTGTGTCAAAAGATGTTCAGTTCAGTTCAGTTGCTCAGTCGTGTCCGACTCTCCACGACCCAATGAATCACAGCACACCAGCCCTCCCTGTCCATCATCAACTCCCGGAGTTCACTCAAACTCATGTCCATCGAGTCGGTGATGCCATCCAGTCATCTCATTCTCTGTCGTCCCCTCCTCCTCCCGCCCCCAACCTTTCCCAGCATCAGAGTCTTATCCAGTGAGTCAACTCGTCGCATGAGGTGGCCAAAGTATTGCAGTTTCAGCTTTAGCATCAGTCCTTCCAATGAACACCCAGGATTGATCTCCCTTAGAATGGACTGGTTGGATCTCCTTGCAGTCCAAGGGACTCTCAAGAGTCTTCTCCAGCACCACAGTTCAAAAGCATCAAGATGTTACTTCTCTCTGTTTGAGAGAGTGTTGTCTCAGATGGATAAGCGTAAGGGAAATATTGGTCTGCACCTAAATTTATCTAAAATTTTCATTATGCAATTTTTCGTTGCTTGGAATGGAATACTGGTTTTCATTTCAGTTAGAGTTTATTTTTGACATAATATTGTTGTTCACTTTTACGAATCCCAAATAATCGATTTTTCCTTTGCTGTGTCTTCTATTACTTCTAACCTGAAAAGTTCCCTTACTCTCTAGAAGTGGGTATATAGTTCATTTCCAATGTCATTTTTCTTCTAATTTTTCTGGGTGGGTAATGATGCTGGGAGGGATTGGAGGTGGGAGGAGACGGGGACGACAGAGAATGAAATGGCTGGATGGCATCACCGACTCGATGGACATGAGTTTGAGTGAGCTTCGGGAGTTGATGATGGACAGGGAGGCCTGGCCTGCTGTGATTCATGGGGTCGCAAAGAGTCGGACACGACTGAGCGACTGAACTGAACTGAATTTTTCTTGACATGGCTGGTTCACAGCTTGAGGGTGTGTGGGTGTTGGGATCAGGGATGTGTGGGTGGGTCTGGACGAGCTGAGACCCCTTTTTACCACTGAGTCAAACTCCGCCCAAACCCTGCCCCAAACCCAGAGCCTGCTCGGAGCCCAAGATGAGGCTTGGGCTTAGGCCCCACCCCAAGCCCGAGCCCCACCCCCAAGCCCAAGCCCCACCCTGCCTGCATATCTCCATCCTTGGTTCTTCCTGTCTCAAAAGGACCAGTTCCCACTTTCTCCTTGTTCCCCAACTCCAGGCCTCTCTCCTTGGCCTTGCCCCGTGCCCCTGGTGGGTGACCCCTCTGCCAGGGACACAAGCCCACCTTTGTCCACCCTCTGTTTGCACCCCTCCCCTCCCTTGGTGCCGGGGCAGGGGGAGATGCTGCCCTCCCCGTTTCCCTCCCGAGAAGGCCCTCCGCCTGGACATCCCACCGTCCCCTCCTTCAGAGCCTCATGGTGTCAGTTACGGCCTGCCTTTCCTGTGTGCAGACTTCACCTGTCCGTGGGGATCTCCTGAGGTCTTTCAAACACTCATTCGTTCACTGGTCCACTCATTATCCAACGACCCCGTATTTCATCCTTGCTGAGTGTCAGGGAGGCAGCTTTCCGCAGGTGCCACCAAGTCCTGCTCCAAGCCTTAGAACACACATATTCCACGGGAGGAAACAGCTGATGGACAGGCCAACATCAGACTTTAGCCAGAAATTTCTCACTTGTTGTGAGTGTGTGGGAATAAAGCTTGCCTGGGAATAGAGGCGGTCCAGCGATGGTGTCTCTGAGGTGACATTTAGCTGAGAGCTGAGAACAGAGGGGAACAGCCTGGTTAGGTGCCACCTGGGAGGGGGATTCCTTGCTTGGGGTGAGAGGACAGGCCCTGAGATGGGGAGGCTGGGAGGGGAACAGCAAGTGTGGTGGATGCACGGGCCGGTGGGGAGGAATGCTCCCAGGTGAAGTCGTGGAGCCCTCCCAGACCTGCACTGTCCCCTGGGGGAGCCTCCAGAAGCATGTGGTTCCTTCAGCTCAAATTTAAATGAATTACAGCAAAGTACAGTTTAAAAATCTGGTTCTTCCATCACACTGATTGCTTTTCAAATGGTAAATAGCCACGTGGCTTGTCAGACGCAGAACATTCCAGCACCACTGGTGGTTCTGTTGGACATTGTGCTCTGGACCAAGGTGGGAGCTGGGAGGCCATGGTGGGAGGCTGGGAGGCCATGGTGGGGGGCTGGGAGCACATGGTGGGGGCTGGGAGCACATGGTGGGGGCTGGGAGCACATGGTGAGGGTCTGGGAGGCCATGGGGGGCTGGGAGGCCATGGGGGGGGCTGGGAGGTCATGGTGGGGGGCTGGGAGGCCATGGGGGCTAGGAGGCCATGGTGAGGGCTGGGAGGCCATGGGGGGCTGGGAGGCCATGGGGGCTGGGAGGCCATGGGGGGCTAAGAAGCAGTGGGATCTGAGTTAGTCTTGCGCTCTAGGTGTCTGTGGGGTGGAGAGAGGAATGGAAGGTTGAACCTGATGATGGAGTGGGTGTGGGCGGGGCTCCATGCTGACCCCCAGGCTTCGGAGAGCAGTGCCCGTACTGGAAATTGGGGCAGCAACAGGGCATGTAGAGGGCAGGAGCTCAGGAGCTCAGGGGAGGATGTGTCAGGTGGGAGATACGGAGGAGGCTGCAGTGGAGATGGTGGGGGTAGCTGGATACAGGGGCCAGACCCGGAGCTGATAGGCTGAGGCCTCTGGGGAGCAGGTTCAGCTCACTGTAAAGACAGGCTTCCGACCAAGCAGTCTGCTAATTCACCACAGTGAGCCTCCCGTCTCCAGAGGTAATCAAGCAGGAGGAAGGGCCACCTGGCAGGGATGCTGTGCAGGGAATCTGAGTAACAGATCTTCAATTTTTATCAAGGTTATTAGAGCAGACTGAACGCTGTCCCTCCAAATATGATCACAATCTGACCCCCAGACCCGGGGAATGTGACCTTGCATGGACAAAGGGCTTTGCAGATGTAACTGAGTTGAGGATCGTGAGATGAGGACAATCTGGACAGGTCCTAAATCCAATGACAGGTGTCCTTAAAAGAGACACAGAGAAGGGAGAGGCCACGTGAAGACTGAGCGGAGACTGGAGTGATGGAGCCACCTCCAAGGACGCCTGGGGCCCTGGAAGAAGGAAGAGGCAGGAAGGATCCCCGTGGAGGCTCGGGAGGGAGCACGGCCCCGCCAGCACCTTGATCTTGGATTTCTGGCTGTAAGAGCTGGGAGAGAATAGGTTTGTGGCCGCTTGTGAGGCTCCCCCAGGGCCATCACACAGGTGCGTGAGGAGCCGTCAGGGCCCGCCACATGCAGGCTGTGGCTGGCTGGCCATGCCATCCCACCCTCGCTGCCCCTCCCTGCACTTCCAGCTCCACAGAGGCAAATGTCTTCATCTCCTTCTCCTGATAAGCGTGATATTTTTCTTCCATATCTCTGAGTACACACTGCTTCTTGCTTTTCCAGTCTGCAGCTTTATCAACAGGCTTCTGCCTTGGAGGGGGAGGCTCCAGCGCCTTGCTGCCTCGCCCTGCGTGCCTGCCCCCTGCCCCACCTGCCCACTACAAGAATAACGCCGTTTCTGCCCGATCGATGTTGTAAATTCCTCAAAGCTGAACCCAGAATACATTCTTCCTCTCCTTTGCCTGCATCAACATTGTGTTTCCCTGGAGCTAATAATGCTCTTATTTTTCCATTTGCTTCATTTTCTGCACACTTAACACTAAATCCATGTCAAATTCTCCCCAGTCATGTAAACACATGGGCTCCCCGGCTCTTCTGTCTGCAGGAATGGCTCTCCCCTGGTCCCAGGGACCCCAGACCTCTGGTTCCCCTTCTCTCATCAGCCTGGCTGAGGGGTTCTGCAAGGCTCTCTTCTTCTGACTTAGAGGGAGTCATTTTTGTGGAGCAAATTCTTCCAGAGAGCGTGTGTGGGAGACAAGTCTGACCTTCGTGGGAGGAGCAGACTTACTCTTTTTTTTTTTTTTGAATGATTCTCTATTTATTAATTTGTGGCTGCGCCTCCAGGCACATGGGATCTTAGTTCCCCAAAGCAGGGATCAAACCCACACCCGCTACATTGGAAGAGCGGAGTTTTTTAACTACTGGACCACCAGGGCGGGCCCAATCATGTTTATTCTAACCTCACACTAAGTCTGTCTCTCGGCTGGACGGGGTGTGGACGGGAACCAGTCTCTGAGTATTTAGGCATCATGCCCTTTCTTTGGGTCCAGCCTTGCATTGGGATCACTGACATTTTGCCTCCCAGTCCTTTGTATGAAGTGTGTTTGTTTCTCTGGATTCTCTGTCCTGTAGCACGATGTGAAAATTCTTTGCCTCCACAGCATGAGCGGGCTACAGGCTGGGGTGGACATTCCCTCCTGACCTCCCCTCCCGGCGGCCACTGGGAGGCAGGGTGGCAGGAGTCAGTCTCCCGTCCTCCCAAGACCTGGTGCTCCCTCGCCTGCAATGAGGCTTACAGGGTTCATTGCTGTCGCTTGCCTGTGTGTTTGTTTCCTGTTAGGCTGAGAAATCCAGAGCAGAGACGACCCCTGAGGAGGTCACTGCACATCATGGAGGAGGCTGCCTGAAACACGGTGCCCCAGACACACGGGTCTCCAGTCAGCAGCCTGGCGCAGCTTGCGCACAGCCTCCAGTGTCTCACGGGAAGCGGGCCAGGTGTTGGTCAAGGCTGGGGTCTCATCTGAGGCTCGACTGGGAAGGGATCTGCTTCCAGGCTTAGCTGGTTGTTAGCAAGATTCAGTTTCTTGTGGGACTGAGGGGGCCGGAGGAGGACTGTGGGGTGAGGACCCAGGCAAAGTGTCCTCGGTCTGTGAGACCAAGAACAGGATCCTCTTGGGGGAAATGGACGGCTGGAGACTAGGAAGGGGCCGAGGTGCTGGGCTGCTGGCCCTGTGTGTAGGTAGGCGGGCCGACCCAGCCACATGTCCCGGGGAAGTGTCCCGTGGTGGAGGGAACCCTCACAGGGGGAGGGAGTCGGCCTGTTGAAGAGATTTGCTACAAAGAGGCCACAAGGTGCTGAACAGGGGCTGGTGGTATTCAGGTGTGCCTGCCTGGAGGTTCATTTTTCTGCCCGGGGAAGCAGTGACGCTCTTGCCGGGCCGCCCCACTCCTGGGCGAGTGAGCATCCGTTTTCCTCTGTGCCTCGCCTCCTCGCAGGATTTGTCTTATTTCGCTCTGCGAGTGGCCGCGTTTAAGCTCCAGTAAATGATTGCAACGTGGGCATGATAACCTGGCCTTCAATGGCATTTATTTTCCTCCTGGTCAAATGCTGACATATAAAACTCAATTGCATTTTGAAGAAAGTCAAGCGACGTGTGTGTTTGCTCAGACCCCTTGCAAGGCCCTGGGAGGCGCCGCCCACTCTGGCCATTTGCCAGCTGGGCGGATGAAGTTCAGTGGGCTGGGCTTCCTGGAAGTTGGCCTGAGAGGGATCGCCAGGGAGCCTGAAATCACGGGAATGGAGGCATCTGAATTCAGAAGATGTGGTGCTGTCTGCCCCTTAGGGACCTGGGTTAAGACCCTGACAACCTGCTGTAGGAGACTCAGCCCCCACCCCACTGAGCCTCAGGCTTTCCTCTGTGAAATGGGCCATCACCCCCAGGGCGCACCCCCCAGGGTCAGAGCTCCCACCACCCTCAGCTGGGCTGCAGCTCAGACCACATGCCACTTTGCTCCTCTCGGTACCAGGTCTGGGACCAGCTCATGTCACCTCCGAGGGCCTCTGCTTCCCAACCTGCCAAAGAGCAAAGCGCTGGAGGCCAGCTGTGCGGCTGGTGTGTTGGAGCAGCCCCGGCCTTGCATGGTGCTCGGTCGTGAGTGCGCTCTGCTCCCTTCCCCTGGGTCAGGCTGGCTGAGCGTCTCCAGGGCCCAGGAGATGGTGCTGGTCCTTTGCCAGTCCTCTGCTGCAGGATGCACAGGTGTGGGGGCCCCACGGGCACCAGGCTGGCGGTGGTGGTGAGGATCCAGGCCCTCACTCTACAGATTGCCTCCCCTGGCCCTGAGTCCTGCTTCCCCGCCTCAGCATCTCAACAATCTGGGATTTCTATGCTTTCGGTGGTCTTCTCCTGGAGAAGATGGGTCCCTGTCTCTGGGCCCACCTGTGCTGAACTCTCATGTCTGTGCCCTCTGATGAGGACTTGGGGTGCCTCTTGAAGGAGGGAGTGCACACTCCCCACCAACTCTGGGTTTTCCCGGGGCACATGGCTGGAAGTGAAGCTGGGCCACCTCTGAGCGGGGTCTCTGGAGGCACTGGGTGTCTTCTCCCCCTGCTTGGGTGCCTGTGCTCCACCAGGAGGGCCCCAGCCCCTCCAGCCAGGCCTAGATGGGCCTGCAGACTGTGCGTTCAGAGTCCAGCCAGCCATGGAGCATCAGGGAGGTCTCTGTCTGCAGGAGAAGCTGCCTAACTGACCCCGCAGGCAGACATGCTCTGCCAGGTGGGAGTCGTGTTGGCCGGGCTCCTGAGCGGCCCCGGGCCTGGATGCACACACAGCCGCACAAGCTGTGCGCCTGATGGATGAGCGCCGAAGGAGAAGGGAGGCCCGGGAAGAGAGCGTTCCTCTCTGAGTCTGCGCACATGTCGAGAGGGATTCTGATGGGATCTGGGTTCCCTCTTCCCAGGGTGCTTCTTCAGCAGCATGTGGAGGCTTTAAGGACAGAAGGGGAAGGGGAAGGGAAAGCGTTAGCTGTGTCTCACTCTTTGCCCACCAGGCTCCTCTGTCCATGGAATTCTCCAGGAAAGATTACTGGAGTGGGCGGCCCTTCCCTTCTCCAGGGGATCTTCCCAACCAAGAGCTCGATCCCGGGGCTCCTGCTCTGCAGGCAGATTCTTTACTGTCTGAGTCACCAGGGAAGCCCTTTTACCAAGAAAAGGGAAAGTATAACTGACCAGTTCATGGAAGAGCAGTAAAACCGGGAGCATTTGCCTCTATCCTGCCTGCCAGGAACTCTGCTTGCTCTCAGCAGGGGGGGTGCCTTTTGGGGTTCAGGAGCCCCCTGTTTCCCCAGGAAGTGTCTGAAGAGGCCGACTCCTCTCATGGACTATTTCTTTGGAGACTTGGGAGAGAAAAAATCTGTTTTAGATCATTAAAAAAAATAACTTTATCTAATATTTTATAATGCTGCTCCATGGTTCAAATTTTACTGAATGGTGCATTTTTAGGCACTTTCACCAAAGGAAGAATGGATTTTCATGGAAAGGTGTGAAGCCCATACCCTATAACCGCTGCTCCTTTGGCAGCCTGAGGAGACGGTGCTTGTGGGGATGATGAAGGCAAGGAAAGAGGGAGGGGGTGGAAACTGCCCCCAGGAAAAGCCGGGCTCCTGGCCTTTACTCACGTTGTGCTCTGTGTCAAACCTTCTGCCTCCCTCCAGGGACGCAAACCCTCCTTCAGTCTCAGCTGAGGAGTCACCTCCACCCGGCAGTCTGCTGTGATTTTCTTAGGTTACCCTCTACCCCCATCTTATTCTCCTGCCTTTAGAGGGCAGAGGCCACGCTTCACACATCTTGGGAAGCAGTCAGTTCTCCAGGCAGACGGCCTGGCCCCAGACAGAGGCGGCTGGTTTGTGATTGGGCTCCTTTCATTCTCAGCTCTGGGACCTTGGCCACATTACTTAACCGCTCTGTGCCTCGGGATCCTGGGTGTTGAGTGGGACCATCACAGACCCCAGCACGGAGGGTTATCACACAGACCGCGGGGATCAGGTATTTAACGCTCTCGGTGCAGCTCGTGTCACAGAACAAGCCCTGCTACATGATGGTTGGTGGGGTCTGCTGTCGCCAGGGTCGCTGCCGGTGCTGATGTGGAGGCTGCATCAGGGACTTGGGTGTGTTTTGTCCGCAGGTCCTTGCTGAATGCTGCCCCGGTGCACTCGTGCTAGAGTCAGGGCTGGTGTAGGACACACGGCCGCAGAGTCCAGTAGGCCCTCCCGTGGAGGACCTGGCCCTCGGCATGCCCCGTGTCTGCCTTCAGCACCAATTATCTGTCCCTTTACAGGTGAGAAAACTGAACCAGAGCAGGTTCCACCGGCTCATCCAAGGTCCTGCCACATGGGGGCGGGGGGCGTGGGGGCCAGAGAGGTGCCCCCTCCCAGGCTGGTCCTCCACCCACTCACGGGCTCGCAGCCGCAGACGGTGGCTCCCTGCCTGCCCAGCTGGTATCCTAATGAAACATATTTCGTGCAGAATTGTGGCTGGATGACTCCGGGATCCTTTCCAGGGGAGCTGTCAGTTCTTGTTAGACTCCAAGGGGTGACAATACACCTGGAGGATATCCCCTAAAAATGATAATAACGTGGGCATTTCCGAAGGCGTCATGATGTTGAGAGAAGCAGAGGAGGGCCCTCCACGGCCATGGTGACGCTGGCGACCGTGTCCATCATGTTCCTTCTCACAGATGAGCCGTTGGGGCCCAGTGCTGCTCCTTGTGGCCTGGACCCTGGTCCCTACCTCCCCGGATCCTCCCTCCTCTGTACCGGCTGCCCGCGGGGCACATAGAGGCCTCAGGCCCCAGATGAAGACAGCAGCTTCTCCTGTAGTGGCCAGGGAGCAGAGGCAGCAGCAAGCAGACCACTGTGGGTGCTGTGGTGAGCTGTCCCCCATCCACAGCTCACTCCTGCACCCCCCCGGCCTTGCACCCCGGGCCACAGGGAGTTTGCTCACTAGGTCATACCATCCCTGGGGAGAGACCCCATCAAATGGCCAGTCCAGTTGCAATGCCCTGGTCTCAGCTCCCTCTGGGGGGGTGGGGCTCAGCCTCTCCCTCTGCCTGGCCCTGCTTGCTGTCCTCACCCTCTTCCAGAGTGCACGCCGCAGCCGGCACACAAGCCCATCTCAGAAACCTTCAGGGAGCCTAAAGTTCTATTCACAGGAAAACCACAGAGGCTGTGGGGTCCAAGAAGCCAGGATTGGGTCAAGTAGGCAGGCTTAGAAACCACGGCAGGCCCTTCGGGGTGGGCTGTGCTTGGTGGCCGAGAGTGGAGCTGGGGAAGGAGTGAGGCTCTGGGGCAGGAGGCTGGGGGGTGGGTCCCCAGAGGGACCAGGCCCCGAGGCCGGGTGGGGTGGGCCAGGCGGGACCATGCTCGGGTGTGCAACCCGACAATAAGGGGCTCCCACCGGGACCCAGGGCAGGTGTGTCCCCACCAGCACAGGAAGCCTGCAGAGCTTCTCCCCAAAGCAAACTGCGCCCCAAATCTCCGTATCTCATAGCTCACGAGGGGCCACGTGGGGATTGGGGACCAGCCAGCTCCCCAACAGTCAAGGGTTTGTGCAGGACTGGTGTGACTAGTGCCTGGGTGTGGGGGGGATCCCAGCTCAGAGTGAAACGATTACTGGCGATTTGAAGGTGGTGATGCGGGTTTTGGTAGCTCATTTAAGCAACCTTTCTGGGAACCTGGTGTGTGCCAGGAATTGTGCTAGGTCCTGGGGATGTGGGGGTGGTGCTGCAGTTTCTGAGGATGGCTGTGGCTGTGTTGAAGTTAGTGATATGAGGACAGTGCGCCTGGTGAGGCCCAGATGGTGGAGGTGGTGGTGGAGGTGGTGGTAATGGCAGAGAGGTGGTGACGGTCACCACGGTGATGATGGTGTGGTGGTGGTGATAATCAGAGTGATGGTGGTGATGGAGGGGGTTTGAATGGTGGCGATGGTGGCAGTGGTGCTGGTGTTATTGGTGGTGATGATGGGCATGGTGATGACGGTACTAACTGTGGGGACAGGGCTGGTAGAGGAGACTGTTGATGACAAATGTGTGTCTGATATTCAGCACCCCTGAGCTCTGTCAGCTCCTGGCTCTTTCCCTCTCGCCCTTCCCTAGCGGGAGTTTTCATTTCCTGACCAGGCTCTGACTGTGCCAGCAGCAAAAGGACGCTCCGGGAGCAGGAGGATGGGAATCCTTATCTATTAATTGGTTTTCAGCCTCTCCCTCCCCCTGCGCTGCTGACCCTCCCCAGTCTCTGCCCTTATCTCAGGGCCTCTCGGTGTTCTGCTAAGTTTAGCTTAATCGGCCATTATCCCAGGCACAAGGTGGGGCCCTTGGCCGTCATCCATGGGGGAGCTTCTTGACATCTGCCAGCCCGAGGAGGAAGTGGAGGGCAGAGCAGGGGTTCCAGGGCCCCCCGCAATTCAGAGCAGAGCTGAACCCAAAGCAGCAGTTTAACCAGACACACAGGAGCTGTGCTGAAGGGCTGCCCTCTGTAATGACCTGGGTCGGGGCACAGGCTGGAGGAGCAGAGGACGCACGTGGGGCTATGTCTGGGGGAGTCCCAGGCAGCTCGGGGAGACCACCAGTCATGGCTGGAGGGCTGGCTCCCAGACTCAGGGCTGGGTCTGCGTCGGGAGCTTAGGGGCCTGCTGGGGCCTGGGGCTAAGGGCAGGGAGACGGCAGACGGGACCCGACGGCCGTGCTCACTGCTTCGTCTCTCGGCTTTAGTCTCACTTCACTTTGGACTGGTGTCCCCTCTCCGTGCAAGCAAGTGTGGCCATGTGGGTCTAGTCAGCCCACGACTGGGAGAGGCCCTTTCTTCTGGAGGACCACCTGGGAAGCGTGGACGTTGAGTGTGTGTGGCTGGTCTGGCCTTGCCGGGGAGTAAGGTCACCCTCTGCTTGCACCTGCCACGGCCCCTCTTAGCACGAGAACAGCCGCCTCCCAGCCTGGCTGGCAGAGGTCCTGTGCTCACACGCGCTGGGTCCACTGAGGTTTAGAGCCAAGGCCCTGGTTTTTAATAGTGTGATCATCTCCCCAGGGAAAGTTTGGTAACTGGGTGAGGGAGCTGGATCTGTGCTGGTGAAGTTCCTGGGCTGTGACTGGTTGAGATGATTCTTGGACTGTGGGGGTAGCATGGGTCCTGCCCGGGCACAGGCCCAGAGCATGTCCACAGGCCTCATTACTAAGGGGAGGAGCGTCCAGGCACAGGGGGCTCCCAGCGCCGCGGTCCCCCCATCCCGGTCTGCAGACTCATGGCCCCATCCTGGTGCCAACCACACAGGATGCGCCCCAGGGTAGCCTGGAGCTGAGAACCGAGGGGCTGAGGTTCATCCCCAGCTCGCTGCTGTGACCTGAGTCCACACACTTATACACCTGCAAACATGTGTGAAGCTGCAACCACGTGCCGCGTGTGCCAAGCCTGGCAGAGCGTGGTGGAAACCAGGCACGGCTCCTGCCCTGGGAGAGTGACCATCCAGAGGCCAGAGGGAAGCAGGCAGGACAGCAAACAGATGGGCAGATCACAGACTCAGGGCCTGTTGTGAGGAAGCGCCCTCCCTGGAGCAGGGCCCCGACTGCAGATGGGATGGTGAGAACTCGGGGCCCTGGCGTCTGTGGTGGGAGAAGAGGGACAGCCCGACGGATCAGCCGGGATGGTCAGATGAGAGCCTGTGTATCAGCCTCCGCGCAGGCTCCCGTCACAGAGCATGGAGGACCGGGGCTTACAGACGCCGGAAGGTTCTTCCCCAGGCCTGGCGGCTGGACGTCTGAGCTCAGGGTGCCCTGCGCCTTCCAGGGGGAGGGAGAAATGAGTGGAGGGGATCCCAGGGGGCCAGCCTGCTGGTGCGGGTTTGTGGCCAGTGTAGGTGGGCCTTTCAGGCCATGGATGCTTCTGAGCACGAGGGCATCCTTCCCAGGGACTTTGCTTTGAATATTGACAATAATAAATCTCAGAAAACCAGAAAAGATTTCCTCACAAAGCCTCCTGTCCCTGCCATCCCAAGTGAAAAAGAAATCCCTTCCTGGAGGCAACCAATTGACATAAATTGGAGAGCAATTAGTCCATGTTTTATACCTTTTCTGCATATGCATACCATAAACAATATGTCCCATTGTTTTGCTGTTTAAACATTTACATAATGGGATTATGGTGTAAGTAATGTTCTGGAATTTCTCTCTTTACTCAACATTTTGTTTGTTAAGGTCCATCCATTTCAATAATATAGGTATACTTTGTATATTTTTAAGTGTTACTGTATACGCTGTCATTCAAAAATATTCCAGTGTGTATCCATTTCCAAATTGAGGGGGGTTTGGCTTGTTTCTGGTATTTTCTATTACAGATGGTGCCACCATGAAAACGTTGTCATTTGTCAGGTTTTTATGTATCACGTACTGGCCTAGTAGTTTTAGTTACGTCTATCTTGGAATCTGCACAGTGATGTCTGGAGGGGATGAGTGCATTTTGCAGAGAAGGAAACTGAGGTTCGGAGCGGGTGCCCCACTTGTCTGGGGCTGAGCAGTCAGGAGCCATCCCAGGAAGCCTGTCGGGGTAGGGCCTCTGCCGGGCGGGCTCCCCTCCGTTTCCGCAGGGCGCGTGCGTGCTCAGAGATGGTCTGGGACGCGCTCGTTCTCCCTTCCACTAGATGCCACAGTGGTTGCAGTTCAAATAGCAGACGTGAAATGCTGAGCTAGTGAATACGGACCTACCCATCACGTGGTAGTGACCATATAGTATACATTCCTTGTTTAGATCTTCCCTTTGGTGAATTGCCTGTTTGTAGGCTTTGTCTATTTTTCCCTTGGGTGTTTGTCTGTTTATTGACTTGTAGATGTTCTTTATGTATCTGGATATCGATCTGTTTTCTGCTGTGTGTTGTGAAGTCTTTTTCTGAGACAGTCACTTCTCTTTATGTTCTGGTCCTTTTTCATACAGAAGTTTAAAATTTTGATATGTCCAAGTTGATCATTTTCCTCTCTGGGTCTCCATTTTGTCTTCTTTTAGAAATTCTTCTTTACCCTGAGATCACAGAATATTTTTGTGTACTTTAATTCTTTTAAAGTTTCACTTATCACATTTAGATCTTCAGTTCTGGATTTTCACTGTCTTCAATATGTCTAGTCAACTATCAAGTACTATTTATAGTTCAGTGTGAAATTGAACATAAGATAGGCTTTCTCGTCCCATTCTTCACTGTGATGGGAATGCCTCTAAATGAAGGGTGATACTTCTTCTAGGTTAAAGCAGGAATCTGGGCGCCATCATCGCCACCACCAACATCATCAAGCTTTCATGAAGCCATGAGGGGTCCATGTGGCCTGGACTCCTGGAGTTCTGGTGAGGGAACTAGGACCTGGGCAGGTCTCCCTGCACGAGGCCCACCCAGAACCAGGAGAGACATAGCCAGGCTGAGGGGGTTTGTCCAGAAAGGACGGGCGAGGGGGTCTGGAAGGTGAGGCTAATCCCCGGGGACCACGGGAGTGGGTGGAGCAGAGAGTGACGGCTGTCATCCGGGTTGGGAGTGAGAGGAGCGGGGAAGACACACAGCGTCAGCTCACGGTGAGAGTGAGTGCAGGTGGGTGGTGATCGGTGGGGGCGGGGGCTCAGTCTGATCCTGCCTCTGTGGCTTACAGGTGGTGTAGCCACGCTCAAGTTACTTAACCTGCTCAGGGCTCAGTTTCCTCACCTGTGAAGTGGGCTCACAGAATCCCCTTCACAGCATCCCTGAGGCTGAACTGAGTCATGTGGGCACAGTGCTTGGTGCACAGCGGGTGTGTGGGAGGTGGGGATGTTGTCCTGGTGCCCACAGCCTTGCTGGGGAGGCAGATGTCCTGGCGGGGGCGGCCAGAACATCCTTCTTCCGGCCACGCCCAGACCAAGGCACTCAGTCCCGGCCACCGGTCCTGGAGGGACAGAGCGCTGGGGAGAGGAGCTGGGAATGTACCACGCAGTGTCCGCAGAGGCTGAGGATGCACTCCTGTTTCCACGTCCTGGGGAACTGTCGTTGGGATGAGGGCATCAGGGCCAAGCTGCCGGGTCTAAACTCCGAGCCACTGATCCATCCTTTCCAGATCAATTCCCACCAGCGGTGAAGACAGAGAGGACCAGGCACTGACGCTGGAGGTAGAGCTTCTGGGGGAAACCAGGAGGCCCAGCTAAAAGTGCGCTAAGTAATGGATAACAAGTTTCTAGTAAAACTATACTTCACATAGTGCGCGATGTATCTAACTAAAAAACACTATTTATCTGGAATTCAATGTAACTAGCTGTCTTGTATGTTTATTTACCAGATATGCTGACCCCATTGGGGGGTGGGTGTGTGTGTGGACAGGGTCTGGGTAAGGCCTCAGATCTGACCACAAGGGCTGAGGCTGGAATCAGGGCCCCAGGTGGGGAAACGAAGGCAGAACCCAGCTAGGGATGGGGGAGGGGGAGGGGGAGCAGGAAGTACCAAGCAGGGGTGTTTTGTGGGGAACCTGGGGACAGAAGGCTCGGCCTGCATTCCTCCCCGCACTGACCTCAGGCTTGGAAGGTCACTTCTCTCTGAGCTTCCAACGGCTCAGCTATGAAACAGGGCTCACAGCACCAGCCCCCAAGCCCAGGGTTACATGCTACTGCCGTCTTGGAGGTTACAGTTTAAAGTGGACCCCACGAAGGGAACCCCAGGCTGCAGCAGGAGGCAGAATGTAGCTGGGGAGAGGTGGCTGCAATGGTCCAGACGTAACAGGAAGGGGCACAGAAGGAGAAGTCAAGCAGGCGGGGAGGGCTTCCTGGAGGAGGTGATGCTGGCACTGGGCCCTGCAGGCTGAGCCAGAGCCCACTGGGCAGAGGAACCCTCGTGAGCTGAGCTGGAAGGTGCAGAGTCACTAGGCCCGGCCGGGAGCACAGCCCTCACCCCCACTCCCAGAACAGCCTTGGCAGGTGACTTGCAGGCGATGGCTTTGGCCTGAGGATGGTGGGGCTCAGCCTGGCACGCGGTTGCAGTCTCACTGTGGCAGCCTCAGTCCTGGGCCCGGAAAGAGGCCAGCATCGAGTGCTCATTCCAGGGCAAACCCTGGGAGTCTGGCTAATGGCTTGGCTCACCCGAAATGGGCTTGTGATGGTCTGAGGCCCCGGCAGGAAAGCAGGTGTGCGGGGCCCTCCTGAGCGCCAAGTGCAAATGCCTCCTGCAGGAGGAACAGCTGTCTGTCATGAGCACCAGGACTCCCCTCCCCAACCCCCGCACAGCTGGACGCATCTGTGGTCCAGCGCCTGGGCGTGCGGGCTGCCAGGGGCCGCCTGCTAGCTCAGGGATGGGAGCCCCGCACCCCCGGGAACACCAGGCGGCCCTGCTGTGGCCTCCGAGGGACTTGCCTCTGTAATCTCATCCCCCTGCTTCTGACTGTCCCCTGCTCAGGCTCCTGGCTCCCCTGGGGCGCCGGACCTCGTTCAGGACGCGTCAGGAAGGATAGTGTGCTTTTCAGGAGGCAAATGCGGGAGACGTCCGTGGCAGGACCCCCGGTCTGAGCCGCCCTTCTGGGGTCACTGCCCGCTTTGAGCGTCCCGCTCTCCTTGGGTGGGTTTCCTTCTGACACTGCTGTGATGCAAGTTTTGCAGAAGGTGCTTGGCGTGCTCTAGCACGCAAATGTGCGATGGAGTCACAACGAGCAGAAGCAGCGGTCCCTGCAAGGAGCCCGAGGTTCCGAATTGTGTCTGTCAGTTTGGCAAAGGTGCCCACTACCGGGTACAGCGGACGGAAACCTGCTCTCCCGTTCGCGGGCCACTGACTGCTCAGCTCTGCCCCGAGGGCTTTCCTTTCTGAACAGCCCCCTTGGGCAGGTTGCAGGCCCCGTGGGCAGCTGGGGGACAAGCTGGGTTTCCCTCACTCTGCCCCACCCACCTAGGCCATGGGGAAAATGGTCGGGCCCTAGTAACTGGGTCCCAAAGCCTCCACCGGGCTTCCCAGGGGGCGCTAGTGGTAAAGAACCCGTCTGCCAGTGCAGGAGACATGAGACTCAGGTCTGATCCCTGGGTCAGGAAGATCCCCTGGAGAAGGAAATGGCAACCCACTCCGGTATTCTTCCCTGGAGAATCCCACAGACAGAGTCATCTGGTGGGCATGCAAATAGTCCATGGCATCGCAAAGACTTGGACACAGCTGAGTGACTGAGGACCCACAATAAGCTTCCACCAGCCGGTGAGCACGTTCCCGTGGGAATGAAGAAGGCAGGTGCCGTGGAGACTCGCATGGCTGGGGCTGTGCTGCTGATGGAGGAGGACTTCAACACCCAGGGAGCCCCGTCCTCTCCTCCGCTAGCTGGGGGGCCACAGGGGGAGGCCCCCGATCTGTGCAGTCTTCCTGCCAGTCCCACGGCCCCACCCCGCCTGCTCCTCCTGGGCAGTGTGGTGCCTGGACTCTCGGGGCCTCTGACCCTCCGCATTGCTGGCCAGTCTGTCTGCTTCACAAGGATCCCAGGAAGCGGTTTGCTGGCCCAGCTGGTGGATGAGGAAACTGAGACTCACTCAGACTGTGCGGCCCCCTGCCTGGAGTCCAGGGTGCTGTCCCTCCTGAGCCAGTGGTCTGCTCTGGGGCTGTGATGCTTGGGCAGGGGGTTCCAAGTCCTGAGACCACATGATACACGAGCTGTGCTGTCACTACGAGCTCCTTGGGGCCCCCAGGGTGCGGGCATGGGTGCTGCTGTGTTCGGGGCCACCAGACTCCTTACCCCACTGGGGACACACCAACTTCTGCCCTGTTTGTCTGTGGTTCTGGTTCCTTGGAACAAATGGTTTCAGGCTGAAGCTCATTCCAGCATTGCAGATGGGGGTCTCCCAGGACCTCGGGTGGGGTCTCAGAAGGCGGGGTGGGGGTGAGCACACGTGGAACCCTGGTGAGGCCCGAGGTCATCAGTCCCAGGGGTGGAGAGCACCCTCCCATGCTGGGACCGTCTGGCCTGGGGTTGGATGATGAATGGGGACCCTGAGACCAATGCCCCGAGCATGAGAGGCAGGGGAAGGGGTCCGTCCCAGGCCTGAGTCCTGATGCCCAGGGCCCCGCCCGGCTCGCTGAGGACCGGAGCAAGAGGGTGAGGCTGCAGGGTCTGCCCTCTCCCTGACCCCCAGGTTACACGATTTCTGGGGCTCACAGATGTTGCAAGCCTAGGTTTTTAACAGGCTCAGATGCTAGGCTCCTGAGACAGCGCCAGAGATTAGATTTACTTATTTTACCCCAAACTTAATCAGAGTAAAATTTGAGGTGACTTCTAAGAGTCTAAGCTTCTGAAAGGAGGCATCCTTCAAACGCTAACACCCTAAGCTGCTTTGGGGGGAGGATGTGATGATGCCATGCTCTGAAAGCCTGTGCTGCTCAGAGTCCCACGTTCCCTAATTCTGTGTCTTCAGTGCTGCTCCGTGTGGCCAAGCCGGCGCCCGTGAATGGTGACAATGCCCGGGCTGATGGGCTACGCGGGCTAATCTTCCCTTTGAGGGGCTTTGATGAGCTCCCAGCACAGCTGCTTCAATCAGAGGGGAATTTTGCTGAGCACTGGGGATTTGGAGTCTCAGGGGAGAAGCTAATAGCAGCTGCTTTCTGGGAGGCGATTGGACTCTGGAGGGGGAGAGAGGGGCATTAATAAAGAGAGGCATAAAAGCCCAGGGTCATCCCAGCCCCAGAGAAGTGGGCGAGGGATGGAGTTTGGTCCTGTCTTCCCCTCCACAGCTGTGCACGAGCCCCCACCTCCCAACACGAAGCCCTGGACTGCCCCCTCAACCCCAGACATCTCCCCTGAGATCCCCCGCTCGGTCCTCCAGACTGGCAAGGTGGCCCCGTGGGTGGGCACTTGGCAGAGGGGAAGCTGGGGGAGCAGCCTCACCCCACAGCAGCCCTCCCAACGCAGCCTGCCCTGGGAACCCTCTGCATGATCCCAAGCCTGGGCGGCCCCTGCCAGAGGGGTGGGGAAGAGGGGAGGACAGGTTAGGCAACTTCCCAGGTGTGGATGAGATGATTCTCCAGGCTTGGACTTGAATGGGAAGTGTCAGAGCGGGGTCCCCGAACCTCTGTGCCCTCACCCCTTCACTCATTCAACCACGTAATCACTGAGCACTAGCTCTGGGCCCGGGACAATGCCAGGATAAAGGCTCCATTGCTAGCATTATTCACAGTAACCAAGGCTTGGAAACAACCTAAGTTGTACGGATGAATGGGTGAAGAAGTTGTGGTCTTTGTACACCGTGGAATATTATTCAGTCATGAAAAGGAGGAAATCCTGCCATTTGTGACAAGCTGGGTGGACCTTGGTGGCATTATGCTAAGTGAGATAAGTCAGACAAAGAAAGACAAATACTGTCTATGATTTCACCCTGATTCATACGTGGAATCTGAATAAAATACAGACCAAACTCATAGGAAAAGAGATGAGATTTGCGGTTAGCAGAGGGCGTGTTGGGAGGGGAACTGGATGAAGGCGGTCAAAGGGTACAGACTAGGAGTTATAGGATAAAGAAGTTCTGGGGACGGACAATGTGGCGAGTACGGTTAACACTGCTTCAGGGAAAAAGGAAAGCTCTGGGGATGGACAATGTGGTGACTACGGTTAACACTGCTTCAGGAGAAAAGGGAAGCTTCAGACAGTAGAGCGTAAGAGTTCTCATCACATGAAAGAAAGTGCATTTTTCTTTTTCTTTATACCTATATGAGATGATGATGCTAATTAAATCTATTCACAATATGTGTAAATCAGACCATCATGCTGTACATCTTAAATTCATAAGGTGCTGTATGTCAATTACATCTCAGTAAAACAGGGGGAAAGACTCTAGTGCTGGACTCAAGGTACTCAGACATGTCAGGATGTGCTAGGTGGGGGTGCAGGCGGAGAGGAGCTGCGGTTCCCCTTCGGCCTCCAGGACCCACGCTCCAAAGGAGCTGAAGAGGGCTGGAGAGGAGGGGCTGGGAGGGGAGGGGAGCGGAGGGGACGGGTTAAGAGGGGAGGGGAGGGGCGGGGAGGGGCGGCATTCTGGGGAGGATTCTTCTCGCCTAGGATGGCAAGTGGAGAGGGAAGCAGTCGCTGGGCTCCCTGAGCTTATCCTCCTGGCCTCTTTGGTCTCTCCTCCCCCAAGGTGGAGCCTCTTGACCTTAGCCTGAGCCTGGACCTGGCCTGAGGCAGGAGGGCTTTAAGGACATCAGGAACATCCTGTAAACTCCCAGGAGCGAGGACTGTGTGTCCTGGGCTGTAGGCGTTCAGCCTCACTCCAGGCCGGATGGTGCCTGGTGGTCCCCTTTCTACCAAGGGGCCCAAGTGTCACGGCTGGTGACTGAGCACTGGCCTTGCTCCCCGAGGTGCAGCCTCCCTTCTGTCTGTGTGGCCCTGGCCTTGTGACTCTGGGGAGCTCCTGTCGCCTGGTGGCACCGAGGACGTTAGGATGTCCACTACTGCAGGCTCTGCATCCTCGGGGCTGCTGACTGGCTGCCTGGAGCCTGACCCCTTGCCCAGCACCCGCTGGCCTGGACACAGCCTGCTGCGGGAGCCACGTCCCTTGGATACACTGGCCCCTTGCCCCAGGCTCGGTGGGATCATTTCCCAGGGTTGGACGGATGGGCAGATGGGCCCCTCGTGCCTTGAAAGTGGGAGGGCGCTGGCTCATCACCACCACGCTGTTTGCAGCCCCGCTTCCAGCCAGAGAAAGCAAGGTGCTCCCGCCTCTCCTTCTCTGCAGCCTCTCTATCCTGAAGTCAAGGGAGCAAGCCCAAGGTGCACGCAGGAAGCCTGCTGGGGCCGCGGCGGCTCCTAGATGCCCCTGGGCATGCACCCACCTGGTTCCTAGACCCTGGCATGGGGAGGCCATCTGGGCAGACCACTGACACTGTTGAAGAAGTTGGCTGTCTGCTGCCGGCCACCTCAGTCAGACCTCAGTCATGGACAGGAGCTCAGCCTGTCCTTCCCACGGCCTACGGCTTCGCCCAGAGGCCGGTCTGGAGTGTGTGACCCTGACCTCCGTTGGCCCTGTGCTGCCTGCACGGGAGACAGGTGGGAATCAGGTGTAAGCATCAGGTGGGGTCACGGCGCTGTCCTGAGGGCAGCACCCCCACCCCACGCCCGGAGCCAGCCGTGGCTCTGCCTTGCTTGGGCACGCACACCAGGAAGGTCATGGCCAGTACTCCGAGCACTCCCCTGGGAAGGGCAGAGTGGAACTTGGTCCGAGGCCCGTGGTGGAGAGGGCAGGGGTCCTGGTCCCGGCAGAGAAGGCTGGGGCACGGGCTTGGGTTTGCCGAGGTGTGCGTCCGAGGAGGATCAAGTATTGGTCCTCGGGTCTAGGTCGTGTCCAGGGCAGGACGAAGGAGAACTTGGTTCCGCCGCCTGTCCTTGAACAGAGGAGACTGAGGGGTCATCGCTCCCCCTTAGGCCGAGCCTGCCCTCTGGGGCCGAGCCTGCCGAAGACAGCTGAGGCCCAGAAGTGGCGGCTGGAGGCGCCCCCGCCCCGCGTGCCTGCTGAAATGGCTGAGCCCGTGTTTCCAATTAAATGGGGCCTGTCGGCCGCTCCCTGAGCTGTGACTTGGGCAGGCTCCCCGCCTCTTTCCTGGACGCGTGTGCTTAGGCTGCAGAACCCTGTGTTTCAGAGGCTGCCACCCGTCCCCCACTTCCAGCCCGTTTCTCCCAGAGGACCCCCAGCGAGCGGGGAGGGTGCCCGGCCACTGGCTCTCCCTGGACGGGCCGAGATGCCGAGGACTCCTGTGGCAATGGGGAGCCGCCCTGCCCGCGGCCCTCGCTGGTGCGCTATGGCTGAGCCTGTGCGTCTGGCCAGGAAGGTGCGCTCTGATGGAGCAGCCTCGCTCTGCAACCTGGCTGATTTACATGCCCCGCAGCCTGGCCGCCTTGCTCAACCGTCAGGGCGCTCAGAGTGAGGGCTTCCGGGGTGGAGGTGGAGGGGGGACTCAGAGCAGACGGCCCCCCCACCCTGGCTGGCGCACCGCCCCCGGCACCACCACACACTGTGACTGCAGACACGGGAGGCTGCAGGTAAGTCAATGTTCAGAGCCCGGAACAAAGGTCATCAGGTGTCCTTTGGCTTTAGAACTTATTTAGTGTCAGTGTCCTGGGGGGACTTCCCAGGTGACGCTAGTGGTGAAGAACCTGTCTGCCAGTGCAGGAGACATGAGAGACACGGGTTCAAACCCGAGTTGAGAAGGTCCCCTGGAGGAGGGCATGGCAACGCACTCCAGTATTCTTTCCTGGAGAGTCCCATAGACAGAGGAGCCTGGCGGGCTGCAGTCCATAAGGTTGCAAAGAGTTGGACACGACAGAGGCAACTTAGCCCGCACCCACACAAGTCCCAGGGGGTGACATGAGGTGATGGCTGTGTCAGGGAGCGTGGGGTGGAGGCTTCCCTGGCACACAAGCTCTGTGCACGGGCGGTTGCTGTTGGCCTGATCTCGGGGTCAGTGTCAGTGCGGTGATGCTGGAGCTGGCTGACAGTGCTCCCGTTTCCCAGGAGAGAGTGCTGATGGTCGGGAAGCCCCCGGGCTCCTCCAGGTCCTGGGTCTGAGATGCTGTAAAGCCAGGCCCCAGATGAGGTCGGTCCCGAGCCAAGAAAAGCCTGGGTAATACCTGGACGCAGCCTCTGCGGGACAATGGCTCCTATTCCACTGCCCTCTGCAGACAGAGCCGTGGCTCCTTAGCATCACCCGTGCCCATTCACTCACTTGGCCAGCTGATCAGTCATTTATTTACCAAAGGTTTTCTGATCCTGATTGTGCCTCGGGCACTGTGGGGGTGAACAGGGAAGGACTTCCCTGTCTCCATGTCCTCGGGCGGAGGAGGGAGCGTGCTGGCTGTGACCCCTGGTGGCGAACTTCCTGCAGCGGCCCTGGTATGAGTATGGGTGACAGAGTAGGACAGGCTTCTCAGAGGACCAGCATTTTAATGGGCTCCTGTGGAGTGTGTGGGAATCCGAAAGCATCACAAGAAGGGAAAGGCATTCCTGACAGAGGAATAGCATGTGCAAAGACCTGGGCTGGGAGTACAGAGCACACAGCACTCACAGGTCTGGAGGTTGGAGGGTGAGGCAGGCAGGGTAGAGGTGGTCCTCTGACCATCGCATGGATCCATGGACCTATCGCATGGACCCAGAGTGGACAGGGTCTCGGCAGGTCCAGGATCCGAGGGCCAGAGGTAGGGAGAGAAAGGGCAGCTGGAAAGCCCTGTCCTGCTGGTTTTCTGAGCAGTTCTTGGGCAGTCTGGCCCTGGTGTGTCCACCCAGGCACTGGCCCTGACGCTAAGCACAGGCGTCATCATCTGACACCTGTCACAGTCACAAGCATGGCCACACCTGCTGCCCTGTTCTGTCCCTGCCATCAGCAGCACGGTCACCGTATCACCTGGTCGCCCAGCACCTGGGCTCCCAGGTAGACACACTGAGTGTGGAGGCTGGAGGCAGGGGCTCTCTGGACCACGTCTGCTGTGGGGTCACAGGATGTCACAGGATGGATCTGGAAGTCCTCACCTGCCCGGGGACCTGCAGAGACCCCTCCCCACCCTCTCCCCTTGGGCGCTGCCCCTCAGGAGCCTGTTAGGGAGGGGAGACCCCTAACACTGCCATCTCGTCTGCGCTCCTGCAAACCCCCAGGGGGCCTGTAAAGGGGGCCCAGCTGCAGCGCCAGTTAGCACTGAAGATGGGCAGAACATATGCTGCGCTATTTCTGTTTTTCAATAAAATCAACATTAAACATTTTTAACAAAGCACCAGGCACCACGGAGAGCAGTTAGTGTCGCATCGTGGACCAAACGGAGGCTCTGCATAGCAGCTGCCTCGCGCTGCAGGCCTGACGCGCCCCCTGCAAGGCGGGTCCCCGCGGGGGCGGGCCAGCCCTTCGGCCTTTGCATCCCCCCTTCCGCAGAGCAGCATTTTGTGGCCAGGAGCAAGGAGGGCTTGGAATGTGAGCAAGACTCAGGGCTCGGCCTGTGACCAGTTTGGTTTGTTACGGGGGTTCCAGGCTTGGCCTGTGACCAGGTCAGTGCTCAGTGTGTGAGGGATCAGGGCTCCATGGGACACGAAGGTCAGGGCTCAGGGTATGAGGGATAAGGGCTCAGGGTGTGAGCGATCAGGGCTCAGGGTGTGAGGGATCAGGGCTCTGTGGGACACCAAGGCCAGGGCTCAGGGTGTGACCGGGGAGCAGTCAGTATCAGAGCCAGGCTCAGTGTGCACCTTCCTCCGCTTTGTAAGTCTTCTGATTTTGTTCCACCCACACTGGCCTCCTTTGTGATCCTGAGTTCACCGGACTTTCCTGATGGAGGGGCTGTTTGTGTTCTCTCTGCCTGAAAGAAAAGAGTTATTGTCCCAGATTAGTGGATCTTTCTCCTCTTTAGTTCTCAGCTCAAACGTCAGGTCTTCAGAGAGATGCACCCGCTTTATCTCCCTCCAGGACACGCATTGCGATCTGATCACAGAAAGTCCTTCCATGTGCATGGGCAAATAGCAGAGGAGGGCGGTCCCAACGCTGGGGCCTGGGGCTGGCAGGAGTGGGCTGCACAAAGGGGCCCTGCTCTGCTTTTCTGTCTCCCCTCTCTCCCCCTCCTCCTCTGACAGGCTGGGACGGAAGTGGGGTAAGAAACAATGGTCCAGGAGAAGACGGGGTTGCAAAACGTGGTGCAGCCTGGCTCCTTCAGCAATCCTTTATCGTTTGCAAAAGCTGGGGGAAATAAATACCTGTGAAGCATTGTTTTCAAAAATAAGACAAGTGAAATGTTTCCAGTATGTAGAAAATTTCAAACTGCAACATGATCGGCATTTACCCGAGCTCCACTGGAGACAGGTGCTCACAGCTCAAGGTATTTGCTTTAACCTTCTCCTAGACACGACTAGCGAAAGACCACCTTACAGACAGAGGAGCTGCCCCCTTGCCCCCAAGGCAACTGCTGTCCCCAGGTCAGAGTGTGCTCATCAGCAAAACTTGATAATATTTTATGCATTTAAAAATCACGTACAGGTCTCATTCTGCAGGTATTCTTTCATTACTTTTTGTTTCTTTTCACTCAACGTTGTCTTGGAGATTTATCCATGCTGATGTCTGTAGATCTAACCCCCTCATTTTAACTCTTGTTTAATTGTCATTGCATGAATAACCAATGTGTCCCAATCCCCCAATCGGAGACCATTTTTTGGTGGACAGTTTACTCTGCTGGGCTTCCCATGTGGCTCAGTTGGTAAAGAATCCGCCTGCAATGCAGGGGACCTGGGTTCAATCCCTGGGTTGAGAAGATCCCCTGAAGAAAGGAAAGGCTACCCACTCCAGTATTCTGTTCTGGAGAATTCCATGGACTATATTCCATGGGGTCGCAAAGAGTTGGACAGGACTGAGCGACTTTCACTTTGACTTTGCTATAATGGATACCCCTCTACCAACAAGCTTTGTGAACAAGTGCAGGGATGGCTCAAGGAGCTGGCTGGGAGTGGAATCGCTGGGTCATTTAGGAGCAGAGCAATTTCAGCTTCAGTAGAAAATATCCAGTTGCTTTCCAGAGTGGTTCAAGCAATTCACTTGCCCACTGGCAATGTGCAAGAGTTCCTGTTTCTCCACATGCTTGCCAGCATTTGGTGTTATCAGACTCGCCAGTGTTTGCGGACTGGGGGTGTGTGAGGTGGGGTGTCTCGATGTCTTGGCTTTTCCCTGATGGCTGGTATGGACAAGCTTGTCCTCAAGTCTTTATGGACTGCTGGGCTCCCTCACCTGTGAATTGTCTGTTCCCATGCTTTGTCCATTTTTCTATTGGGTCATTTAGCTTCTTCTGATGTGTGCATTAATTGCACTGACCCCATTAAAATGCAATTAAAACATTCTCTTGTGCTTTTAAAAGATGTTTTGCAGTTTTGCATTTCCCACTGACGTCTCTAATCCATCTGGAATTTATTTTTGTGTTGGCGATGAGGTAATTTTATCTCCTCAGTCATTTGTTGCTTCCTTCTAGTGGCATGGTCTGGGACAGTGCTTTTTAAGCCTGGTCCCATGGGCTCTGGTCTCAGTTGCAGGGGGACCAGGAACCCTGGAAATCATGAGAACTGTAAGCAGAACTGTGTGTGTCTGCACACTTTTCTGCAGAGGGCCCATCCACCTCATCTGATTCTCCAGGCTGTCGGTGACGCTGATAATCTGAGTAGCCACTGCCCAGAGCTCAGAGCCACTGGACCACTGGGAGACGAGGAGACAAGGCTGTGAACCTTTCTTCCCCCAGGCCCCTTCTTTTGACCTCATCTTTCCTGGATTCAGTCACCTTTGGAATTCACCTGGGACCATACGGGGCTTCCCTAGTGGCTCAGATGGTAAAGAATCTGCCTACAGTGTGAAGACCTGGGTGTGATCCCTGGGTTGGGAAGATCCCCTGCAGAAGGAAACGGCAACCCACTCCAGTATTCTTGCCTGAAGAGTCCCATGGACAGAGGAGATAGACCAGACACCTCCTCTCAATAGAGGCCAGGGACAGCATGGGATACAAAGCGATGGTCCAGGAGAAGCCAGCAAGGCGAGCTGTTCTCTTTTGTAGGAATCAGGCTCCCAGGGCCCCTGCGCTGGTGGGGAAAGGGACTTCATGGGAGCAGGGATGAGAACAGGAATTCCTAAGAAGCCTGGACCAGCAGGGAGAAGCCTGCATGCCCTGTGCCTGGGCGGGCTGCTGGAGCGCAGGACAGAATGGAAAGTGTCTGTCCGCAGCCCCCTCCTCCATTCTGGACACTGCGGAAGGAACTCCCTTCACAGAGCCCACATTGCAGAGCTGGTGACCTGCTCCCTCCCCACCCGGCAAAGTATCTACATACCTTATTTGGGATTCTTTGGAATAGGAACTTCGTCTGCGCTCCTTTGCTTATTTGTTTGCACCATAATTTATTCATATCCATATGCTGCTAAGTCACTTCAGTCGTGTCCGACTCTGTGCGACCCCACTGACGGCAGCCCACCACGCTCCCCCGTCCCTGGGATTCTCCAGGCAAGAACACTGGAGTGGGTTGCCATTTCCTTCTCCAATGTGTGAAAGTGAAAAGTGAAAGTGAAGTCGCTCAGTCGTGTCCGACCCTTAGCGACCCCACGGACTGCAGTCTACCAGGCTGCTCCATCCATGGGATTTTCTAGGCAAGAGTACTGGAGTGGCTTTCCATTGCCTTCTCCGCATATCCATATAGCCTCATGGATATTAATTTTGTACTTATAATCCATGGCCACAGTATTTCTGTTGCTGGAGTTGTTCCAGCCTCAGCCACCGGGAGCTCTTCCTGTCGACCTTGACATGCCCCCTGGTGATGCTCTCGGTTGAACAGATCTTCACTTCCTGACACAGCAGGTGCCCCGGGCTCATTGTGTGTGTGCCCTGCTCCGTCCTAGAGTCAGCTGTTCCTCCAAGGAGTCCCGCCTGGAGAACAGGGTTAGAGGCCAACATCTGGGTGCTGGGGGTGCCTGCTGCTAGCGGGCGTCACTGCTCCAGGCTCCCAGCTGACGGAACAAGGACACGTGTGTGTGTGTCACCAACCCGGTGCACACGTCTGTGTGGACATTTCTGTGTGTGCCCACCTGTACCTCTATTAAACTAGACGGGCGCTCATCCTGGCGTCTCCAGCGCTAATCCATCCCCACGGGGAACACCCCAGCCTCCTCCCCTTGCTTACCCACAGCCTCCCCTCCAACGGGGAGAACCCCGCTCCCACTACCCGCCACCCACTCACATGATTGTCCAACCGGGTCTGCACGTGCAGTGCGGTTGGAGCTCCAGGCCGGCGCCCCGTGGGGGCAGCTTTACCCCCGGAGCCCAGAGCTCAGGCCCTCTGCCGTCAGTCACACACGCCCCGTGGGGACAGTTTAACCCCGGAGCACAGAGCTCAGCCCCTCTGCCTTTGGTCTGGCACACGCCCCGTGTCCCCGTGTTACTTAGGGCAGCTCCTTTCTCCATCCCCTCTCAGTGAGCACTTCACACATTTGTACCATAATCATGATGTTTTGGCTCTGTTTTCATTGCATCTACAGATCCTTGAACTTCTAATTTTTTTTTTTTTTAGTTTGTGTCCATTATGGTTCACTCTTGGTAAAGTTCTACGGGTTTTGACTAAGGTGCAGTGTCCTGTAACGGCCATCTCAGAATCACACAGATTCCTTTCATCCCCCAAGAAATCCCCTGCAATTCCCCCACTCAAGCCTCTCCCAGCCGCTGGCCACCACTGGACTGTGTACCATCTCCATACAGCTGCCTTTCCCAGAATGTCACATGGACGGAATCGTGCACACGGAGCCCTTCAGACTGACTTCTCTCACTTAGCCAGGTGCATCGAAGTTTCCTTCATATCTTTGCGTGGCTGGTGGCTCCCTCCCTTTTATTGCTGGACAGTGTTCCACATCTGGATATCCTACAGGATATCCTGCAGGTGTTACCCCTTTACCTACTTGCTTCCGGTTGGGGGTGAGACTGTAAACGTCTGCATTCAGGGCTTTGTGTGAACCTGGTTTCTAATTCTGTCGGGTAAATACCTCTGGGCATGATTAACGGATGCGCTGTAAGACTGTGCTTAACGTTGTAAGAAGCAGAGACTGCACATGCTTCTGCATGTCCCCACGGCCTCTCAGCCTCGCCCGCGGGGAGGCTCAGGCCACAGCTCTGTGTTCCTGGTGGGGGCTCCACGAGAGGGGCCTGGGAGGAGATGTGAAGAGAGCGCTGACTCACCTCCATCCTTCATGTTCTGCCTTCAGGGGACAAAGGCTGTCCCACGGTTCAGATCTGCACACGTGGAGTATGTGTCCTCAGGGGAGAGAATGGTCTGGGCTGTTGATCCTCAACCCTGTTCCCGGGGTCACCATGAGGACCCCAAGGGTGCAAACAGCAGAAAGTTCAGGGCGGACCCTCTCTAGCTGTGTCCCATCCAGGAAAGCCAGGCAGGAGGGGAGCGGAGTACGACTGGCAGAATTCCAAGGCCTCTTCCCCTCCCCTGGACTCGCTCTGTACAATCCCACCCGCCTTGAGCATGGGTGGGGATTTTATATGAAGAAATAACCTTGCCGCTGATTAGGTTGTGTCGTGTGGCAAATGGTGAGGGGCTCGATGCTTTGATTAAGCTGTTATGAGACCCCAGTGCAGCCCAAGAGGGAACCTCTCCTGCCTGCCTGGAGGAAAGCTGGTGGCCTGGTGTGACCTACAACCACAAGGAATTGAATTCTTTCAACAACGTGGAAAAGCTTGTCCTCACCGGCCCCACAGCCACCATGAGCAGAGACAAGGCGTGTCCTCGAGGTAGGTGCGACTTCATGACAGCTGCAGTCCAAGCCCCCCACCCCCACCCCCAAGGAGGGGCTGCCTGCCTGTCTCAGCCTCTGAGCACCGGAGAGCAGGGCCTGGGGCCACGGTAAGCAGGCCGGAGACTGGGGAACGGGAGTGGACGACGCCCAGCCAAGGGCGCATAACTGACCAGGTCACCTGCGTGGGCCTGGGCTTCACCTGCCTGGGGCCCCACGAGAGGCCCTCTCCCCAGGCGCGTCTCTGAGCTGCCCAGCGAGGCGGGAGAGGGCAAGGCTAACAGGTTTATTCCTGGCTCTCGCACCCTGCTGGGCACCAGCTGTCCTGTGGGGCAGAGATGTCCTCATCGTTGCAGGTCATAGGCTCCTGCCTGCCTGGCAGGATTCTGCGTGCACTCCTGTCTGGCGTTTTGCCCAGCAGCTGAAACAACAGAATCGAGTGTCCCGCACTCCCGGAAAGAAACTGGCAGTTTGAAAGTGGGCATCGCCAAGGGTGGCTCCTCTGAAGACTCTGAGGGAGGGCTCAGCTCCTTGGCTTGTCGATGGCCATCTACATGTTCACACAGCCGGCTCCCCGTGCTTATGTCTGCCCTTAAGCTTCCCCCTACATAAGGACAGCTGCCATTGGATGAGGGCTGTGAGAAGCACAGGGCAGGAGGGACCACTGTAAGAGTGAATCTTGTTCACAGATCGGAACGGCAAAGGCGCCACTGCCCTGGCACCCATGGATATCCTCCTGCAGAGAAAGCCTTGGGCCCAGGTCTCTCCAGCATTGCAGCTGAGAGTGCTCACCCACCTGAGAAGGAATCCTGGCCCCGCAGTCCCCTCTCCAGTCCCTTCTCCCCTCTTCAGAAAGCAGAGATACAGACAGCATCCAGATGTGGGGAGTGGCCCCCGGAGACTCCGTCCTGCTCAGCCCCCAGCTGGGCCCTTGTCTAGCTCCTTCAGTCCCCAGAGCGTTGCCTTAGATGCTCAGTGATTTCCAGCAAGTAGTTATCCTTCGCTGAGGTTAGAGGGGAGAGGGCAGGACGTGTGTGCTGGGGAGGGAGCGGGTGGAGGAGCGGAGAGGGTGGGAAATCTGTTTACAATTAGCCAGCTCTCCATCTTGGTTTCTTAATGAGACAATTAGATGCCATTTGAGGAGGAGAGTTTAGCTTATTTGTGGCTATTAATCCCCTGATGCGCTCTCTTTCCTTCAGGAGGGCTCCAGAATGCTAACATATGGGCTTTCCAGAGGGTGAGTGGGGGCCAGAGCTGCAAACACAGCAGCCACTACCTGTCTCATCACTGGCACTTCCATCTCCCCCACCATCCCCACCATCATCCGCACCACCACCACCATCACCACCATCCCCACCACCATCCGCACAGATCCCCACCACCATCATCCCCACCGTCATCCCCATCCTCCCCACCTCCCCTACCCTGGGAGTTCTGGGAAATCACAGGGAACTACTAGAGGAACCATCTGCATAAACACCCCTCAACTTTCCTGGGGAGGCTGTTGAGAGACCAGCAGTGCCTGGGGGTCTGAAACAAGGGAGATGAGGTTTCCCTGGTGGGGCCACACACTCAGGGGCCATGGGAGGAAAGCAGGGCTGGTGAGAGGGCAGTGAGGACCATGTCCAGGTAGCGAGGGTGCCCAGGGGCAGACAGGAGGGTATCGAAAGTCAAGGGGGGCATGTTGACCAGCCTGCTGTTAGGTTTGAAGTAGACAAGCTGGTGAAGCCGAGGGTAGAGCTGGGACAACTGCCTTGTCTCCACACATCGTTCCTGGACCCACGGGCCTGGGAGATGGCAGGCAGACAGGACGGTCACGAGGATCCACAGAGATCTGAGTATGAACTGACCCAGGGAGCCAGACCCTGATTCAGAAAAGGCAGAGCTCTGGTTCACGGCTTACGTCTTTCTCTTTCAAATGAAACGAGGCTCCTGGAGGGTAGGGCCTCCTGACGTTTTTCATGACATGATATGTTGGGAAACTGTGACGGTTTGTCCAGCACGTGGAAGTAAACAGACAAGGCTGCTCTCGCTGGAACTGATCAGCCCTGGGGGTGGGGGAACGAGATCTCCCCAAGCTGGGCTGCCCACACGTCTGTTGGGGAGCTCTGCTTCAGGACAAGGACTGTGTCTCTGCTCTCTGCCTGGCCTCCTGGCAGAGCTATTTCAGACACACATCCTAACAAAGGGTCAGGAAATCCATCTGCAAACTTCCAGGGCGGCCGGTAACTGACAGGGAGCCAGTTCCCAGCCAGTGTTGCTTGAGGGAGGGAGGGGGTCTTATACACCCAGTGGGGTTTGCAGGGGTGGCAGGGGAAGGCAGAGGTGTTTTGAGCTTTGGAGACTGGCTGCTGAAACTACTTTTCACCATTCGCAGAGATCTGAAGCAGAGTCACTTTGGAAGAAAATGCAGTGAACACCATTAGTTATTCTGAGCAACACCTCCAGGGCGTTACTTGTTTGAGCAGAAGATGGGAGCATTAAAGAATGTCAGGACTGGACTCACGGGCCTGACTCTCCCTGGACACAGGCAGTGGTTGACGGCTTCTGGAATGGGTGAGATCACCAGGGAGGCTGAGCCCAGGAGCTGGAGCCCAGGAATCTGATCAGAGCAAGAGGCAGGCAGCAGAAATGAGGCTCTTGTGGGAGATGGGTGGGGAAGAAGGTCCCTGGAGGTGAAGGGTGATGGATGGTGATAAAGCAGTGCAGGCAGGAGGGGTCTGAGGGAGGCGGAGGACCAAGCTGGCCCTGGCAGCTTCAGGAAAGTGACGAGGACAAGGAGCCAGGAGGGCAGAGACGACGCAGCCGAGGTCCCTCCTGAAATTGGGTGCAAAATGAAATCCTGTAGTTGAGTCAACCCATAAATGTTGTAGGGGAATTGTGTCTTCAAGGGAAGCATATGGAAGCATCCTCTGTGAATAATGCTGCCCAGCCTCCCCAGAACTTTGCAGATGGATTTCCCGACCCTTCATCAGGGTGTGTGTGTGTGGAATAGCTCAGCCAGGAGGCCAGGCAGGCACTATTATTTCCATTTTGAAAATGAGAAAAGTGGCTTCTGGTGAGTTTAAGAGCTAGTCCTCCAAGAAAGTTCCCTGTTCTGTGTCCTACTTATTGTCTTTACGTCAGGAGGATGTGGTCCTTTCGTTGGTCTCCTCTCTCCTCTGTAAGTTCTCTTCCAGAGACCTCATCCCTTCCAGTCACGAGAGTTCTACACAAACACGCTTCTTCTCACCAGTCTTTGACCCAGACTCCTCTCAAGGGTGAGCCCACCAGGCACAGAGTACCCTCAACAGATGTCCCGTACCCAGCTTAGTCAGTATGCCATGCACTTCATGCAAAGCAGCCTCCATGTGCCTTTCTCCCAGACCTGCCTTCTGGGCATCCACTCTCTCCATCCGCAGCCACTCAGCACCCACCCCTCTGGAGCTGAGTCCTCAGCACCCCACCCCTGTCATGCGCTTGGCGTCCCTCATTGAGAGCAGAGCAGTCCCCAAGCTTTTTCCTGGACTTCCCTAACGGGAGTGGCGACTGGACAGAGAGAAGGTCTTTATGATGGGTGGGCCATGTTTCAGGAGGGCTACAGCTAGTAGGGGAAGAGAAAGGAGGGGGAGAATGAGCAGCCAGGAAAAAACGCAGATGCAGGAGTGGGCTGAACTCGCCAGAGAACAGTGAGCAAATCAGAGGCTCCCTCCCAGATGTGGCAAGTTGCTAACAGGGAAGATGAAATAAAATTGAGGGCTAGACTCAGGAGAGAGGAGGCTTTGAAGGGTGGAGGGCGTGCTTGGATTTAATATGCAAATAACAAAGCTCCTTTGTCGGTTCTTCATCTTCACGAGGCAAGCTGCCAGTTACATTCGGTTTTGGCCAAAGAAGTTATGATAAGTGTGGATGGTGGAGCCAGAAGTGGAGAGGTTGACCCCAGTGGAGTGGTGCAAGTGGGGCTGGCAGTGGTCTGGGTGCCTTGAAGCCTGCAGGAGAGTGAGGAGGGTTGGTGTGCAGACATCGCCTGTGTGATATTAACTGGTAAGTGATGCGGGCGTCAGGAGGGCATTTGGCAGAGAGAGCTGTATCAGTGTGAAATGGGACAGCCAGCCAGGTTAGTAAGACAAGCAAGCACATCAAGAGGAACAGGGCCCCTGGCTCTACAGCCATCCCCACCCTGCCTATCCTGATTGCTCCAGAAAGCCAGCATCTCAAGGGAAAGGAAACCAGAACAAAGACCCACTCACAGAAAACACTGGGCAGTGCTGGCCAGGCCACTGCGTTCTCCCTGAACCTCAACATCCTCGTCAGTTGGATGGAAATGTAGGGCACCTTCTTCCCAGGGTGATCATGAGGTCTAATGAAGGTTAAACATTGTTTCAATCTGTTCACAGAGTACTAGAACTTATACCAGAACTTGGGGGGCTTACAAATGACAGCTACATCTCTCCTGGCTCTGGAGGCTAGAAGTTCAGAGTCAAGGAGCAGGCAGGCTCGGTGTTTGATGAGGGCCACCTTCAGGGCTTGCAAACAGTGGTACCCTCCCTGTGTCCTCCTCTCTTAGTTGAAGGATGAGAGGGCTCTGCGGTCTCTTTCATAGGGCCACTAATACCAGTCACCAGGGCTCCATCCTCATGACATAATCCCCTCCCAAAGGCCTCACATTCTAATGCCACCCACTGGGGATTAGAATTTCAGTGTATAGATTTGAGGGAGACACAGCATCCAGTTTGTGGCATATGTTTTCTGTAAGCAGCAGGATGCTTTAAGATGCATGGCATTCTTCTAACAATTTTGGCAAGAAAATGGTGCAACTTTTGGATTTGAACTTTGGATCTGAGACAAATCCAAGCATGTCCTTTCCCTGCTTACCTGGTTGGTGGGAGATAAACAGGTAGCCTCAGATTCTCACCTTGGCAGAAGCACGAGAGCCTTTCTTTCCACAGTTGCCTTAGCATGTAGATTCTCAGGTAAGCTTAGTGAGGAGGGGGGTGTCTGGCGTGAATGGCCATGGAGCAGAGTCCTTCTGCACTGGTTAGAGTGAGTAGGAAGATTTGAATTACAGTTTTTCCCTGGTAGCTGAGACGGTAAAAGAATCTGCCTGCAATGCAGGGGACCGAGGTTTGATCCCTGGGTCAGAAAGATCCTCTGGAGAAGGGAATGGCAACCCACTCCAGTATTCTTGCCTGGATAATCCCATGGACAGAGGGGCCTGGTGGGCTACAGTCCATGGGACCCCGAAGAGTCGAGCACGACTAAGTGACTAACAATTTCCCCTTCTGGCCATGTAATTCTCTTTGCTGCTGCCTATTTCTTGATCTTTCTTTCCTGGTGATTTTTTCTTTCTTTCTTTCTTTCTTTGGTGGGGGGGTTGCTGGGCCAGGTGGCATATGGGATCTTGATTTCCTGACCAGTGATTGAATTCCTGCCCCCTGCATTGGAAGTACCAGGGAAATCCCCCTTCCGGTGATTCTTGAGTTGCCCCAGATCCGTACAATGAATCCCTTTGGTGCCTGAGCGAGTTGTGCCACACAGACCAAGCTCCCAACTGGTAGAGTTTCTGCTGCGCCACCAGGCATCCCCACGGACGGCACAGCGGAGGCATTCCTCTGCAAGTAGTGTCACCAGCAGGGTTTCCAGCCACCGGGCTCGCCACTGCAGAGTCTGGGGCTAGTGATTCAGGGGAAACCATCTGAAAGGTCTGTGAGTCATGGCCCTAAGGTATTGTACAGATAATGGAGAGGCTGGCACTAATGCTGGGCATCCAGTACCCCGGTCTCTGCAAGCCCCCTTCAGCTGTTGCTGTTGGCTATTTATCCTGACAGGGGTTCCCCAAGCTTCTTGCAACTGCAGTTCCGTGTCTGCCATTAACTGGGGGGAAATCGCCAGGTGCTATGACTTCAAATGCTTCTGCTCTGCTCTCTTTCTAGTAGTCCAGTTACATGTATGTTACACCTGTTTGCTGTCGTCCCGCAGTTCCTGGAGGTTTTCATTTTGTTTCCGTTATTCTTTCGTTATTTTTCTGTCTGATTTCAGTTTGAAAACTTACTATCGCCCTGTCTTCAAGCTCACGGATTCTTTCCTCGGCTGTGTCCAGTCTACTGAGCAGCCCATGGAGGACATTCTTCTTTTCTGTTCTGCTGTTTAGGTTTCTAGCATTTCTTTTTGATTCTCAGAGTTTCCACTTCTGCTTCCTTTACCCATCTGTCTTGCATGTGGTCTCCACTTCCACAGAGTTCTTAACATATTAATTATAGTTATTTTAAACTCCATGCCTGATAATTCTCGCATCTGCGTCATGTCTGAGTCTGGTTGTGATGTTTGCTTTGTCTCTTCAGATTGTGTGTTTTCTTGCTTTCTGGCAGACCTTGTAATTTTTCGCTGAAAGCCTGGCACGCGGTGTAGGGCTCAGGACCTGAAGTGAAGGGGCCTTCAGTGCGGAGATTCACACTCACCTGGCCAGGCGCTGGGCCTGTCGCTGAAGGCGCTGCAGGCTTGACGGCTCTCAGTCTCCTTTCCTAGCCCTTTCTCCTGTCAGACCGCAGTAAGAAACAATATTCATGGAACAAACATTACTGGGGCCAGGAAGCACTCCAGGCTTGGGATTCAGTGACGATGAGGAAGCCATGTCCTTGCTCCACCCAAAGGGCTCAGAGGCAAATGAAACAAATGACTACTGTGCTCCACCAAGCACCTGTGTGATGTGTCGTGGGCCGAAAGAGGAGATGCTCTGCCTCCTGGATGGGAGGAGGCGGCAGGCATAAGTTCCTGAGCGGGCAACCCTTGAACGAGGCATTGAAGGCTGTGTAGGAGCTGTTCAGGAAGAAATGGGGAGGGGAGGGGCTTCCAAGGATTCTATTTAAACCACGCGAAATCATTTCAGCACTTAAACGGGAAAAGGAAGTGTGTGTGAATGACGAAAACGGGCCCAGATGAGGCTGAGTTAGTTCAAGAGAGGTCCTCTTTCCCACCCACAGCACTTCTGTCCCCATCATCGAGTGGGGAGAACCTTGTCCAGTTCCTTCAACCCCAGCATCCTCATGGTTTGGCACAGAGCAGATGCTAAGCAAATACCTGTGGGATCGCAGAATGAGCTTGAGTTTGACTGAATCAAAGCTGATCACAGTTAAAGACACAGAAGAGCATGTGGAGCAACCCACCTCATTCCCACAACCCGGTATCTGGAGCATCAGAGGGTCACAGCAGGAGAGCAGGACACCTGCTGGACCCACAGGAAGCTCTGCAGCTCCACGCGTTCCTGCCTCCACACTCCACTCCTCAGAGCCCTTTCAACAAGATATTCCTCTCGGAGGGAAATCCATGTTGCTCATCATCTGAGTCGTGGGCCTGATTCCGAGGGTCTCACTCCCTGCCCCAGAGAGGGCAAGTCTTTAGCCAGGAAGTCATGTAGCTGGGCCTCAGGCAGGGAGTCCTGGACGCTAGATGGATGCTCTCTGCATTACCCCAGGGTCTCAGCTTTCCAGGGGAGTGAGAGGGCCACCGGTTCAATGTCCTTGGTTCCTTGCCCTCTGTAGAGCCAAGAGGCCTCTCTTCCTCTTTGGCATGCAAACTGGGATAAAACACTTTACCTCTTTAGGCCTCCAGTTCCTCTCTCATCAGATGGAGACAAAGCTCCTCGCCCCAGGGCCTCGCAAATCAACCACCTGGTGATGCTGCCACCCTGGCCCCTCCCTCCAGGATTGCTCTCCTGGGCAGAAACTCAGAGCATCAACATGCACCTGGGACTCCACCCGGTGATCACTGACCTCCGCCACTGTATCAATATTGATCTCGTCTGCTGGGGCTCCGAACGTGTGTGAGGGATTAAATCAATTTAGCCGGGGTCTGAGTGCAGGCTGCATTTTGAGCGGCATCAGTGTGTCCGCCTGTGCAGAGGCTCTCGCTCCCATAACTGATTCACGAAGTGTCTGCTGAAATCAGTAAATCCCTTTCATTTACTTACGTAGGAGATGTTTAATAGCTGCCACACGAAATTTGCAAATTGTGCTCCATCTGAGGCTGATTAATAAAACACCATGGAAAATACATCAGTCATTTCGGTACTTAAATTAGTACCACATTCGACTTGAATCATCCTCTTTTGCACCAGTGATAACGGCCTCACATCTCCCTCCCTGCTCTTTCTCCTTCATCCCATTTTCCCCTCCCAATCTCTGCAGTTCAGGTGCTTGTTAGGGAAGCCAAGTGGGAGAGCGATGAGCTTGTGGATGCTGCTTATCTCCTGACGTCAAAGTGTGCCCAGTGGGAGGCTCATTCATCTCCTCGTACCCAGAGCGCCAGCCCATAGTAGGTGAACGAGAGTCGAAAGGAGAAATCATGAAATCACGGACCTCTCTGTAATAGGCGGTGGTTGTTGTAGGTGAAGAGTAGAGAAAATCTGTCAAACAAGGATGTCAGGCACCGTGTGAAGCAATTTGTATACGCTGTTTTTAATGTGATTACCATGATCACCCAGTGGGAGTCCTGCCATCCATTCTCTCTGGGATGCAGATGGAGAGGAAGGGATGTTAAACAACCTGCCCAGGGTGACACAGCAAGACGTGGGGAGGCAGGAATCTGAATTTCCAACATGGCGGCACTTCTGGGGGCACATCCTACTTTGTGGAAGGGGGAGTGAGGCACAGAGGAGGCTGGACTCTCGGCCACATGCTGGTCGGGGCTCTGGAGCTGCAGTCTGCTTAGATGCTTGCGGAGGCCCTGTGTACTCCAGGCTGTGTGCCCGGTGTGCAGACATAAACAGCCAGCAGAGTTCCCGCCCCCAACAAACAGGCTGACATCCAAGAGTCATTCAGCAAGTAAGTCCAAGTAACAACAGTGTTCAGAGAAGGGCTGTCCCTCCTCAAGTGACATCTGGGTACAAAGAACGGTCAATGTACACCGAAGAAAATAAGTCTTGTCCAGACCCCCTCCCAATTCTGGCTAAATTACCTTATCTTTCTGAGCCTCCTTTGCATCATCCATGAAATGGAAATAGCGAAGTGTGGTCTACTTCCCTAAGAGGGCTTTATGAGGATCAGATCTGGAACAATTTCCCTTGAAAAGACATCTGGAAGTGTTCAACACCACACACACACAATGGGACAGTCCACCCAACCCTACAAAGGCTGGTGCTTATTAGTCTTTGGGGAAGAAGTGTTGGCAGCATAGCACCCAATCTCAGCCCACCCTTGGCTGGCAGCACATCCAGAGCCCTGATTGTTAACAGATTTTTCATTATCCCCCAGATCACACACCCATTAGCAGCAGCAGCAGCATCCAGTCATGATGGGGGTGCTAAGGCGTGACATCCCTGAAACAATGGAAATTCAAATCAGACCCCAGAGACTGTAGGGGCTGGTTTAATGAGCCCCCTCTCCCTTTTGGTGCCCCTGACCTCAGTCAAGTTTCCTGTTAGAATCCCTTCAAAGTGAAGGCAGCATTGACAACCATCTGGTTAGAGCCATAGATGATGGGGGAGGCTCACAGAGGAACCTAGTGGTCCTTGGAAAGCAGGAAGCCCCAGAGTAGACCAGGGCTATGGGAGCTCAGCCTCACCCCCATGCTGCACCAAGCCCTCCCTTCCTTTTGGGGGTTTTCTGTAAGCCCCCAAACTGAACAGTAGCCTCCCTGGGTCTTCCATAAAGATCACGAGGCTCCACAGTTCTGCCTTACAGTGTTCTCTGTGAAGGGACAGGCTGCACCTGGCAGAGGGTTCAGCTCTTAGCAAGTGTTCAGTAAAGGGTTTTAAATGACTGAATGAGCCTCAGCTATAACCTAGGATCTGAACTCATTGAAAACATTGACTGTGCTCATGGTAAGTAAGGCAGTAAGATGAGTCACTCAGGGAGACCCAGTCCCACCGATAAGAAGACTAGAGGCAACGACCCCAAGCCCAGGGGCCAGGACACGGGAATGGTTAGATGGTTCTAGTAGCTAATGGTTCCTGATGGCATTGGGAGCTTCTCAAATTGGCCTCGAAGATTCCAGATCCCTCCAAGCACTCCAGGAATACTCGTTTAAAGTTCAGAGTTCTCTGTCATGATGTCATCTTTGAAAATTAGTTTTCCTGGTCCTGAGCTCTCACTTCACAAACATTCCCTGTGAGCGTTTGCATTGCAGAACTGGCAGGGTAAGCAGGGATGGAACTGCTGGAGTCCCTGCCCTGAAGGTACTCACAGTTCAGTTTGGAAGAAAGTAATGTGCCCAGATAATTAGAGTAGAGTGTGATGAATGTGATAATTGGGTAAGAACAAAGCTGTGCAGAAGCACAGAGCAGAACGTTAAACTCTGCCTGCCGAACTGCCATGAACTTCAAAGAGGATTAACTTTGGTAGTGAATTTTGGTTATAAGTCAGAGTTCACTCATCATCAACCCAAGGCAGAGGAGGGATAGAAGAGCAGTCTAGGCAGAAAGGACAGTGTAGGCAGAGTCCCAGAGCCCCAGAGCCCCAGAAGAGATTTTTGTGGAACAATAATGAATTTCCTGGGACTGGAATCTAAGCTGCTTGAGACGGGGTGTCACGCGCTGTAGCTGGAGAGGCGGCGGGTCAGACTTTGAAGGGCTTTGAACATCTTACTAAGATTATTTGACTTTATCCTGTGGGCCATGGGGAGCCCTTAGAGGGCTTTAAATACGAGGAGTGACATGATGAAATTTGTGTTTTAGAAAGATACCTTTGGCAGCAGCTTTCCATTATTAATGCAAAACTCCCCATCGTGAAAGCTTAGAAGGCAGTCATGTCTTAAACCAGCTTCCCTGCCAGCCCTATGCTTGTCCTCTCATCATCTGATGAGGGGGAGCATCACATTTAAGACTGGGATTCATATCCTGGTTCTGCCTCTGACTCCCTGAGTGGCTCTGGATAAGAATGCGGACACTGATTCTGCCTGTCTCACAGTGCCAGTGGTAGGGTCTGATGGCAAAAAGGATGTGAAGACTGTGTTCAATTGTAATTGACTTTGTAGATGTAAGGGGTTTTCATTTTCATTTATAAAAATGGAGCTCCCTATCAAGGCAAAGGTAAAAGGATATTTGAGCAGGACATGGTATTTTGGACAGAAATGAAGCTTCCAATCTTCTACTCCAACCTCCCTCAAGCTACACAGCAAACAGCCTCCCCCTTGCCACACACGCACTTCCAGTCTCCTACCATCACACAAGTCCACTGTAGTCAAGATGTGGAAATCAACAATCCACCCTCAGGGGCTCTGTCCAAGGTGTTGACCGAGGATCCTTACTCAGACCCGGCCTCCTGTGGACTGGGGGCTCTGTCCATGGTCCTGACCTCCTCACTATGCTCTTCCCACAGATTCAAGCATTTGCTATGAGCACACGTGGCAGGACTACTCTGTTTCTGAGCACATTAACCAGAGGAAGTATTACAACCGTCTGTCGCCCTGAACTCACTCTTCCCCGATAGATTTACAACTCATGAACGCAGCCGTCAGAGCCAAGTGCATAAAGCCAAGAGCCCAGCACTCCAATGTGAACCGTGAACGAGTAGGAGGGATTCAAGGATCTTGTATCCTAATTCCAACCCATTTATGAACTCGCCTTTCCCAGTGAATCATTTATCGGACCCACTCCCACTCTCCTTCATCCTCTACTTCTATTGCAGCTCTCACAAAGGGAGGAAATGAACACTGTTTCAATGGCTGCAGCTGCTGCTCAGAATCTACAAGAAGAGCCCGTGTGTAAGGAGGAGGGGCGAGATGCAAGCTTTGACTGTGGTATGGTGAGGCTTTGGGTTTTCTTTGAGCAAAGACTAGATGGCCAGCATAATTCTGTTCAATCACTAAGATTCTGTGATTCTGTAATCCCCACCCCTTGCAGAACTGCAGCCACCCCCGAGGTGCTCCTGAATGCTGATCACAGTATGCTACATTTCTGTGATTCTGGAAATCTTCCCTGATCCATCCTTCTCTCACCAGAACTTTCCTTTCCTGTGCTCTGCATCTTGAGGACATTCCTGAGATTTCTGAGATTTTCCTTTCTTTTCCCAAGGCTTCTGTCCCCAGAGCATGCCTGGGATGGATTCCAATTTTGCAGATCAGTAGTTTTGGAATGGAGCAAACTTTCTGTAACTCAACTTTCTCTTGGGTGAAATGAGGACATTGACATCCACCTCCTCGGGATTAAGTGACATATTATGTATGAACCATAGTCTCTCACGCCTAAAGTGTAGTGAGTGCTCAAGAAATACTTCCTTTGGCCTTCCTCTTCCAGATCAATGGGTTTATGACACAATCCCTGATAATGTATTAATTCAGCAGCACATATTTGCATGTTTCCCTCACTTAGCCTCTTGCATTTTTCCTAAAGGAATTGAGATCCTTAAAGTGAACACCGGCTCATTGGTGCCTTTCTCAGAACCCAGGAATAACACAATGTGAGGAGCTCATTGTTTTTCCTATGCACAAAATCATGGCAGGACACACAGCACCTTGAAAATAGTTCATTTTCTTCTGGCTAGTGATTTCCTCAAGCTAAGAGAGGATTTCTTCTTACTTCTTCAACTTTGGAGAGGATGGGAGGCTAAGAAAAGCCACCTTCTTCAGCTGGAATAGAACTAAATTGACTAATTTATAAGCCTGGGCTGTTGTCTGGGCTGGAGTTTCTGTCCTTTGAAGATGTCAAACAGTAATGAAATAAGGCTCCCAGAACCCAACCCACACTAATCACTCCAGTGCTGCTCAGACACAGTGAAACAGCTTGGTTCTTTGCCTGGCGGTGGGGAAATGGAAAGTTCTTCTCTGCTGGCAGAGACTCCTAAATGAGGTCTGTTGATAGTTCTAGGTTTGACCTTGAGCAAGCCAATACTTTTACCTGAACCACATCCTGTCTCCCACTCCCAAAGATCCCAGAAATCTCCCTTTCACACTACCAGCTTTATCCTAATCAGGTCTTCTTTCTACCTGGTATCCATCTCTCCATCTGTCCTGCCAACCTTCATCTCCCAGAGCATGGCTGCTGCCCAGATTTAGGCCTGGACCGTTGCTCACCTGGATTGATCAATATCTCCCTGGTGGCTTCCCTCTCCCCCAGATCCCTCACATTTCTTCCAGGCCAATAATTTATAAAATGCAAATTTGGCCATATCCCTCCACTGCTTCCAATCTCTCAAAGACTCCTTTATTCTGGCATTCAAGGACCTTCACTGTCGCCCCCAGCTCTTCTTTCTCCAGCTTATTTCCGTACTGTCTCTGGGTCCCAAGGCCTTGCTCCTTGTCTTTTCTCACGCCAACTTACTACCCTCGTCTACATACACTCCGTTCCCTCTTCCCCCAGCATTGCTCCAAACGCGTCCTCCAGTATTGAGTGACTGTGACACCTTTCTGGATATTCCTAGACCAGTCTTTACACTCTTTTCAGAGAAATTTTCCCAGGAATAAATGTTCCCAAAAGTCTGACCCAAGGAACAAAGGCTCCAGCAAGAACAGTCAGTTGGTTGCCCGCCACACCCACAGTGACCTGCCAGGCCCAGTACACCTGGGTCTTCTTACGTCTGGAACCACCCTGACTGTACTGGCCAGGTACAAAGCCATTTCCTGTTACTGCCAGCACTGTGAGGAGAAAGCCACTCCTTGGCGCCAAGTTGCCTTCAGCATATGCTGCTCAGGATGGCCAACTACATTCTGAAGTTGGAGGATGCTGTGAACAGCTGTGACCATTGACAAGCTGCTGTGAACAAATTACTCTCTCTTTCCTGGGGGATTACACACCCTGCTCACCTGTCTTCTACCTGTGTACCTCTGATCCTCTGTGATGATGGGAGAATACACTTTCTAGAATCCAGATCTGACTATGCTTTATACCCATGCCTACCACACACACACACACACACACACACACACACACACACACTCACATTATGGAGTGACTAGAATTCAAGCTCTGCAGCTTGTCCTGCAAACACAGTCCTTCCTGATGTGGTTCCAGCTCCTCCAGCGCCATCTTGAGTCTCTCCCCTGCCTCCCAGGAGCCACACGGTGCATTCACACCATCCTTCTGGGGAGCCGTAGCTACTAGAACCGTACTTTCACACTCTATCCTGACACATGCTCGTCACAGAAAAGACCTTTCCCCACAGCTTGGTTTGAAGAACTCCTCCTTATGCCTGAACCAACTGAAATTCTCCTCCATTTTTAAATGCTATTTTCCAAACCAAAATCTAGCATTCAATTTTATTCTTTTCAAAATAATATATGCATACGGTTTTATAAAACTTATAACCACTGGCTCTAATCCTGACCGCTCCCAGCTCTTGCTAGAGGGGGCAGCTACTCACTGCTTCTCTCTTTTTTTTTTTTTTTTTTTGGGAAAATATAAGATTCTTCCCTCCCAGAAGGTGGGATGAAGCATCTACTTGGTGATGACACTTCCCCTCTTGGACCAGTGGGACACAGTAACCTGGGAAGGATCCTGCTTTGTAGAGTTAAACACATCCTCTGAGAGATGGTTCCAGAGTCTGGACCGGTGACCCAGGTGAGTGATACAGATAGTGAAAAAGAAGTGAACAGAAGCCATGTTTGGTTTCACATCAAATGGCCTGCTCCAACTTAAGCTTTATTAGTAATAAAGGTGATTTATCCTCCATCTACTGGCTCCTTTGTCATATTTTTCAGCTGGATCAAACCTTGACTGAGGAAGAAGATACTCGTTAATTGGCCTCCCTCAAAATCTTCAGTTCAGTTCAGTTCAATTCAGTCACTCAGTCGTGTCCAACTCTTTGTGACCCCATGAATCACAGCACACCAGGCTTTCCTGTCCATCACCAACTCCCAGAGCTTGCTCAAACTCATGTCCATCGAGTTGGTGAGTCCAACCAACAAATTCATCCTCTATCGTCCCCTTCTCCTCCCACCTTCAATCTTTCCCAGCAACAGGGTCTTTTCCAATGAGTGAGTTTTTCACATCAAGTGGCCAAAGTACTGGAGTTTCAGCTTCAGCATCAGTCCTTCCAATTAATATTCATGACTGATCTCCTTTAGGCTGGACTGGCTGGATCTCCTTGCAATCCAAGGGACTCTCAAGAGCCTTCTCCAATACCACAGCTCAAAAGCATCAGTTCTTTGGTGCTCAGCTTTCTTTATAGTCCAGCTCTCACATCCACACATGACTACTGGAAACACCATAGCTTTGACTACACAGACCTTAGTCAGCAAAGTAATGCCTCTGCTTTTTAATATGCTGTCTAGGTCTCAAAATCTTAATCACTTCCATTTCCCCAAAGAAACCCATCTCCTCATTTATACCTGTTTCTTCTGGCACTTACCTCCATATTTCTAAATTACATGCTTATCCTGCTATTTCTTGATTTTTCAGGTTTATGAAAGTTTATTGGCTTCTAGTCACAGGTGGTAAGGGTGTCTCTCTCAGCTCCAATACCTGCATACCTGTAATCCCTGTTCTCTGTCCTTTCAGTGGAGTTGGTCATCAGTCAAGGATTTTTGTTGTTTAGTCACTAAGTCGGTTATGCCCAAGTCATGCAATCCCCAATAACCACAGCAGGAGCCAGTTTCCGATGCAAATGCACAAGGGTCGGTTTATTCAAGCTCTAGCAGGGACCCACCATTACCGATGCAGCGGATCCGGATAGGAGCCCAGATTCTCAAAATACAGAGGCTTATATAGTATGTTGCACGTGAAAGTACTGCAAGAGTTAGCGACTATTGCATCAGCCTAGAAGTGATTGGTTGACCTTTACCTAAAGAGCACTTGGTGCTTTCTGATTGGACTCTTTAAATTTGCTCATCCTGGGGCTTTCTTGTTATTCTCTGATTGGCCTTAGGAGGGAGTTTCCCCCGGTTGCGGTTTTTCCAGGAATCCCTACCCAAGATGGCGTCCACTTCTAAAATGGAGTAACTTTGGTCCTGTGAGCAGCAAGCAGTAAGCAAAGTACAGAAGTAAAAATTCATTAAGGGAGCATTAAGTTCTACAAGTCATGTCTGACTCTTTGTGACCCCGTGGACTGCAGTACTCCAGGCTTCACTGTCCTTCACTATCTCCCGGAGTTTGCTCAAATTCATGTCCATTGAATTGGTGATGCCATCTAATCACCTCATCCTCTGCGGTCCTTTTCTCCTTTTGCTTTCAACCTTTTCCAGCATCAGGGTCTTTTCCAATGAGTTGGTTTAGACTGTTACGATTGTGCAGTGGAGTCACAGGTCTATTCTTGTGGTTTTTTTTCTTTCTGGAGTTAATAATTACTAAATTATTTAACTCCTTTATGTGTGTATGCTAACTTAGCTAGACATTTTGGCAGAAACGAGTTCCTCCTGATGTGTCTGAGGCGTGTTGAGTACTCCATCAGCCTCTTTGCTGGCTTGCAGCCACTCCTCCCGGGCCCTCCACCCTGCTTCCACGTGGAAGGACTGTTCTCTAGGCAGCTGACCAGGGCCTCTCCTCCTCCATCCCCCTGGGGACCCTTCACCTGCTCTCTACATAGGGCCTCCTGTCACCAGGATTCCATGACTTCCTCTTCTGATGTTTCAGTTCTCGTTTGTGGGGGATGTGTTTTTCAGGAGCTTTCAGAGAATGAGTATGAAGAAAGAGAAGACAAGAGTCAAGCTGGAGACCTTGAAGAAAGTCTTCATCACATCATCAGCATGATCTGTAATTTGGTTGGGTCTACAATTCTCACTTAAAATTCGTTTTTTCTTCAGAATATTCAGAGATGCCTTGTCTTCTAGCTTCTAGCACTGCTTTTGAGAATACTGGTGCCATTTTCATTCCTGATAACTTGTTTCACAGCTTTTCTCTCCCCCCACATCCTCAGAGTCTTGTCTTTATTCCAGATAATATGAACTGTCACTAATGTGGACCCATTCAGCTGGAAGCCAGTGTTCTTGAACTGTTTCCCGGATAACTTTCTCTTCTCTACATTTTCTGTTCTCTTTTTCTGGAAGTGTCGTTGTTTGGGTGTTGGGCCTCTTGAGGTGATCGTTAACTTTCCTTTTTATTTTCTTCATCTTTGTTATTTTGTTTTACTTTCAGGAAAATTCTTGTACCTTCTAAATATTCTGTTGTATTAAAATTTCTCATTCTCTAACTTTTAAACACTTTTAATGAATAGGTATTTTTGCGTGTCCTGAACTTTTCTTTTCCAGAGCGTCCTCGTGATGGAAAGAAGGCGACCTGTCTTCCCTGGTCCCTCTGGGGATGCGGGCTTAGTGTTGCTCCTGGTGTCATTCCCACCCCCACTCCCCATTTATTACTGTCTCTGGTTCATTTGGTTCGCTTTGGTTCATTCTTTTCTGTTGACTTTGATTTCCCTCTTTCACAGTAGAAGTGGTCAGGGTTTAGTAGCTGTGGAAGACCGCTCATTTTTACGACTCCATCATGGAAAATTAATCGGGGGGTCTGTGTGCTGGGGCCGGAAGGGGTTCAGTGTGCCGAGGCACAGAGGCACACCGCAGTTTTAATCTGGCGCCTCAGCTGTCAGTGTCTGTGGGTCTTTCCTCTTGGGCCGATGAGTTTTCCTAGAGAAGATGCCGCTCTTCTGCTTGGGGAGTGTGAACCTGGCTTCTAGAAGTCTTGGAGTGTGGAAGCGGGGCTGAGGTCACACTGATTAATGTATTAATATAAGCCACTGAGGTAAAACATTGTTCCATATTTCCCTATTGTCTAGTCAAGAAGCCATCTAGCGCAACAGTTCTAGAAGGTGAATTCCAAGTCTGCTGCTGGATACAGGTGGTGCTGTTGCCTGATGCTCAGGAGAGACGAGAAGGAAGACAGATGTCTGTCTCCTTTTCATAAAGGCTTTAGAGCCAGCTTCCTCTCCATCAACCCCACCTGCACGCCCACCCTCCTCAGGGACACCTGAGGCTGTGATTCTTGGGGCTGCCCGTCTAGGGGTCTGAGGAGTGGATCACTCTCCCTACAGGCAGACTCCTGCGCTCACCTGACTCCGGTGAGTTCATTCTGTCACCCCGTCCGTCTCTTTTTTGCCTTTGGCAGCGGTGCTGACATTCCGATGTTCTGTCCCTGACATTCTCTTGTGCCTGTGGTTTGGTGTCTACTCACTTCCTTCCCTGTTATTTCAACAGGCTCTCTGAGCCCATGGGTTCCAACCACCACATTTAATCAAAGTCCCTGTTACAGGTTCTCTGGCCCCATCCGTATCTGACAGGCTGCTGCTGTTTGCCAAGGAGTGTCTATCCCCTGTTAAGCTCCTTGGAGGCCAAGTTCACATCTCTCACTTCCTCTCCTTTGCAATGTGTTATTAACATGTGTTAAATTGAACTGGACTCTAATTACCCTTCACAAGCTCTTCTGCATGGAGACAAACACCCTGTCCTAAGTGCGTGTTGTAGCACCAAGGTCACAGCGACTTTGACCTTGGGCTCTCATCCCGGCTTTTTGCAATCCCGGTGGCGCCAGGTCCCTGAATCTTGGTTTTCATGTCTGCAAAATGGGTATAATACCTATATTGTGAATTATTTTTTATAATTACAAAAGATAATGTATCTAAGATGGCTCAGCATTTACGGGGAACACAGTAAATGTCGGTTCTCCGCCTGTTACCTTCCGTCTACGCGAGCTGAGCGCCCTAAAAGGTCAGGCATCTCGCCAGAACTGACAGTGGGGACGGAAGGAGGGGTGCTGGGGCCTGTGTTCCCAACAGTTCCTGCAGACCCTCACATGACGACAGGCTCCCAGGAGTCGGCTTGCTCTAAATAAAAGCCAAGCGGAACACTTTTCCTTCAGAGTAATTTCCTTGGGGTTATTTAATAGCTGCTGGAGAGAGGGGAAAAGTTCAATCTTGAAGACAATCCCAGTTCATAGCTTCTCGGTGCTGATGATGGCTGCCCGCTCAGGACTGACTGGTTTCCTCTCCGTCTTCCCTGTTAAAGGCCCATCCTCAGCGGTCTCCACAGAAACAGCGCTGGGTCTCACCCCAGAAATGGCCCCGGGTTCCATTTGCAAGCTCATAAACTTATATTTTCCTCACTAAGAGGAAGGGAGGAAGACACTGTTCAAGCCAAGCGAGCCAGAGAGAATTGCAGAGCTGTGCTGGGGCCAGAGGAGGGAGGGCTTCCTGCAGGAGGAAGCCCTCAGAGCCACGTCCACAACAACAATAATAATGATAACAAAAGCAGTGACCTCGAGGTGTTAGAATGTCCTCCCCCGTTACCACCTTCTGTTCTCATCAGATCCCATAAAGATGGCTGGAAGGGGAGCCCCTCAAATCAGAAAAGGAGAGTGGGGGGAGGGGATGAACAGAGGGCTGGTCTGGGATCCCCAAGTCTGGGTTTGAGTCCTGGCTGCTGCACAGGAACGTGAACTTGGGTCTCAGAAAGGTGAGACGATTTGACACAGGGCCTGCGGTGATGCACAAGCAGAAGCAGGGCTGGAAGCCACCCTTCCGCAGCCCAGAGCCTCTGCCATTCCCAGTCTGCCTTGCTGGTGGCTACCTGGTGGGCAATATGGTCTGAGCGCTGCAGATCACAAAGGCGGGCCATCTGAAAGCACACACATCATCTAATCATCTCCACTACAATCAGCCCTCATGGCCAGCCCTGTGGGAAGCGGCTGTAACAGGAACAGGTCATCTAGGGCTCACTGTTGAAAGGCTTAGGGAGACATTCACAACGGAACCACCGCAGGGGAGAGGAAGAAGGACGTGACCCAGGACCACAGATTTGCAGAGCCAGGGCCATGCGGTCTTCACGCCATTTCCTCTGCTTGAGTTGCGGGTGGACTACATTTCCCATCCTCCCTTGCAGGAGGTACAGCGCCAGGAGATGGAGGCCAGGCACAGCACAGCCATCCGTCTTGATGACTGACCCCCCAGTGAAGGGGAAGCCCAGAGCCCTCGATGGCAGTTACGTGATAGAAGGAAGGTGTATTTGTTTCTGCAGCATCATCTAGCTGTTCCTGACTAACACACTAGGACACGGATGAAGAAGTGAAGGAATAGCCCAGCCAGCGAGACCCTGTAGCTGCTCTGCCAAGTTCTCTTACCACCACCTTCAGCATCTGACCTGATTTGTTTTCAGGTCGCCATGCAAATGTCTCATCCTCCGATATTCTCTCCCTGAGGCTGCCTGTCCCCGCCGTAGGCACAGGCACTCAGCACCCTGCGTGATGCAAGCTGTTCGTGTCCGAGTTGTTGGGATACCTGGCTCCACGATGCTCATGCAGCCACAGTGGCGTCAGAACACGGCTTGCTCTGTGCCTTTGTTCCTGGAGCCCCGCTCAGAGCCAGGCACTGACTGAACTGCGCAACTTCCCTAGCCTAGGGGGACCGGGGTGCAGACAGCACCCACAGAGGCTGTTATTCGCAAGAAATATTTTACATGCACATTTGCTTGCTTCTCAGGCTAACTATTAACGAACTGCGTATATTTATACACATTTGAGGAAGTTTCATTCCTTTTCAAAAGTCAGTGTATTGAGGGATAGATTACACACAACAAAATACACCCATCTTAAATGTACCTTTGGATGAATCTGGACAGATTTATACACCTGTGTGACTACCGCCGCTTAATGATAAAGAATATTTCCATCAGCCAGAAAGTTCCCCTGTGCTCTATTCCAGTCGGTGCCCCCAGCCCCAACCCCAGGCAACCACCACTCTGCCCTCTGTCATTGTAGATTAGATTTGTTTTTCAGAGACTCACATAAATGGAATTCTAAGGTGCCCACTCTTTTTTGTCTGGATTCTTAAGCTCAGCACGTTTTTGAGATTCATCCACGTATTTATATATTTCAGTCATTTATCCATTTTTATTGTTATATTTCCATAGTATGAATATACTATAATTTGCTTATCTGTTCATCTTTTTTCCATTTTAATGACAGCTTTGTTGGGATATAATTCACGTACCATAAGATTTACCCTTTTAAAATGTACAATTCAGTGGCTTCTAGTGTATTTATGGAATTGTACAGCCAGCACCACTAATTTTAGAAAGCATTCACCACTCCTGAAGTGATGACAATTCAGCCACCCCTCCCCCATTCTCCCATCCCCCAACCCCTGAAAATCACTAATCTACTTCCTGTTTATGGGTTGGCCTATTCTGGAGATATTAAACAAATGAAATCATGCAATATGCAGCCTTTCACTCCTGGTTCATTTCACTCAGCACTGTTTTCCAGGTCCATCAGTGCTGTAACCTGTGTCATTATTTCATCTCTCTTTATGGCCAAGTAATATTCCTTTCCCATGGATAGACCACATTTGCTTGTCCAATCCCCGGTTGCTGGACTTTTGGGTTTTTCCATCTTTTGACTTTTATGAATAATGCTGCTATGAACATCTGTGTATGAGTTTTTGCATGAACACATTTTTCCAGTTCTCTTGAGTGTATACCCAGAATTAGAACTGTTGAGTCAAACTGATGATAACTCTATGTTTAACTTTCTGAGGAGCTGCCAAACTGTTTTCCAAACTGACTGCATCATTTTCCATCCCTCTCAGCAACGTATGAGGCTCTAATTTCTCCACACTCAACATTTGTTATTGTCCATTTTGTGGATCATAACCATCCTAGTGGGTGTGGAGTGATATTTCACTGTGAATTTAATTTGTGCTTCCCTGATGTTTAATGACATGGAGCATCTTTCATGTGCTTATTAGACACTTGTGTATCATTTTTTGGAGAAATAGCAGTTCAAATTCTTTGTCCAGTGCTTGAGTTGGGTTGTTTGTCTTTTTATTACTGAATTATAAGAGTTCTTTATATATTCTGATGCTAGACCCCATCAAACATATGATTTGAAAAAATTTTCTCACATTCTATAAGTTTTTCACTTTCTTGACAGTGCCCCTTGAAGCATAGAAGTTTAAATTTCTTTAATTTATTTTTAATCGGAGGATAATTGCTTTACCGTGTTTTGTTGGTCTCTGCCATACATCAGCAGAATCAGCCGTAGGTATACACGTGTCGCCCTGCTCCCAAACCTCCCTCCCAACTCCCGACTCCCACCCCATCCCACCCCTCTAGAACACCCGATCTGAGCTCCCTGTGTCACACAGCAAATGCCCACCGGCTGCTTATTTCACATACGGTAATGTGTATGTTTCCATGCCACTCTATCAATTCATCCCATGCTCTCCTTCCCACAGTGTGTCCAGCCATTTAAACACACACACACACACACACACATTTGAATCAGTCCTAATGAGGTGGATGACCATACAGCCTGTTATATGGAGTGAAGTCAGAAAAAGAAAAGCAAATATCGTGTATTAATGCACATATGTGGAGTCCAGAAAGATGGTACTGATGAACCTGTTTACAGGGCAGCAGGGGAGATGCAGACATAGTGAATGCTTGCAGTTTTGACGAGTCCTATTTGACTGTTAATGTCCTTGCTGTGTGCTTATCCACTCACATCTTCATGGATAATTGGGTGGTTCCAGTCTGGACTATTATGAGTAAGTGAAAGTCGCTCAGTTGTGTCTGACTCTTTGTGATCCCATGGACTGTACAGTCCATGGAATTCTCCAGACCAGAATACTGGAGTGGGTAGCCATTCCCTTCTCCAGCAGATCTCCCCAACCCAGGGATCAAACCTACGCCTCCTACATTGCAGGTGGATTCTTTACCAGCTGAGCCACCAGGGAAGCCCAAGAATACTGGAGTGGGCAGCCTATCCCTTCTCCAGCAGATCTTCTCGACCCAGAAATTGAACTGGGCTCTCCTGCATTGCTGGCGGATTCTTTACCAACGGAGCCACCAGTGAAGCCCATTATGAGATTTACCCATCATGAGTAAAGCCATGAACATGAAGATGGGAGTAGATGAAGATGACAGGGTATTCATTTATTTTTGGTAAATATCTGAAATTTCTGATAAATGGATACTTAACTTTATTTTTGGCTGCTGGAGACAAACATGTTTTTCAAAGATACCACCAAAATTTTGGCCAACATAGCAAAACATATTTGTAAACATAATGCTTTCCTTTTAAACTGGCAGCACTTTGTAAAACAATATGATAAGACAACACAAGTTGTATCAACATTAGTTCAAAATCCTTATATTTTTAACCATATAACATGTTCCCACATGATAAAATGAATGATAGCTTAAATCAACATCAACAGATGAACACCATGAAATGGAAGTTTGGGCTGTTTGATGAATCATAGTACATTATGGTTAAATATATCTGCTCTCTCTCTTTTTAATATTCCTGGCACCCAAGATGAAAAAAAAAACTTTAAATATACATTTCATGTGGGTAATAGCTTCAGTGTGTGTTTAACTTTTAAGAAACTGCCCAACAGTTTTCCGAGTGGTTGTAGCACTGTTCCCTCCCGTCAGTGATGTGTGAGGGTCTGACTCTCTCAGCATCACGTCAACACTTCACATTGTCAGTCTCTTCAAATCTAACCGTCCCGATGGGCATGGAATCCCCACTGTGGTTCAATATACACTTTGCTGATGTCTAGTAACACTGAGCATCTCTTCATGTGTTTACTGGTCGTGTGTCTTTCTTGCCTTGCAATGTATTATCCAAATCTTTTGCCCATTTGTACTGGGTCTCTTCTTCTTAAACTAAAAAAAGCTTTATATATCCTGCTTATAAGGCCTTTGTCAGATACTGTGTACTGTGAATATTTTCTTTTATTCTGTATCTTGCTTTTTATTTTCCTAACAATGTCTTTCAAAGAGCAGAAGGTTTTAGTTTCGATGAAGTCCAATTTATCAATATTCTCTTTCATAGTCTGTGCTTATCTAAAGCCTACTTAAGAAATCTTTGCTTATCCCTAGGCAGTAAATATTTTCTACCATGATTTTTGTCTAGAATCTTTGTAGCTTTAGGTTTTACATTTAGGTTTATGATCCATTTCAAATAACTTTTTAATGGCCTGAAGTTTCATTTATTTCCATACGTGTATGTCATTGTTTCTATAATATTTGTTGAAAAGGCTAGTCTTCCCTCCATTGAATTAACTTGGCATCTTTGTAAAAAATCAGTTTTTCATAACAATCAACAATAGTTTATTCACTACTAGTATGTAGAAATAGAACTGATGTTTGTGCAGTGGCCTTGTATTCTGTGATTTTGCCAAAGAAACTAACTAGGATTCTTTTAGATTTTCTCTGTTCACAATCATGCCATTTGCAAATAAAGACATTTTTGTTTCTTCCTTCCCAATCTGTGTGCTTGTTTCTTATTCCTGTTTCTTGCCTTCTTACACTGGCAAGGGTTTTCACAGGGTGGGCATCCTTTCCCAGTTTTAGAGGACGATGTTAGCTGTAGGTTGCTCACATATTCTTTATCAGGTTGAGGACTTTTATTTCTGTGTGGTTAGTCTATTGAGACTTTCATCATACGTGGCTGTTAACTTTCATCAAGTGCTTTGTTGTCGCTGTTCAGTCACCCAGTCACGTCCAGCTCTTTGCGACCCCATGAACTGCAGCGCGCTAGGCTTCCCTGTCTTTCACTATCTCCCTGAGTTTGCTCAAACTCATGTCCATCGAGTCAGTGATGCCATCCAACCATCTCATCCTCTGTCGCTCTCTTTTCCTCTTGCCCTCTATCTTTCCCAGCATCAGGGTCTTTCCCAATGAGTCGGCTCTTCATATCTGGAGGTCAAAGTATTGGAGCTTCAGCACCAGTCTTTCCAATGAATATCCAGAATTGATTCCTTTAGGATTGACTGGTTCGATCTCCTTGCTGTCCAAGGGACTCTCAAAAGTCTTCTCCAACACCACAGTTTGAAAGCATCAGTTCTTCGGTGCTCAGCCCTCTTCACACAGCAGGTGGGATCTTAGTTCTCCTACCAGGGATCAAACCCTCGCTGGGAAATGCAGAGTCTTAACTGCTGGACCGCTAGGGAAGTCCCAGGACCTACTTCTCTCCCAAGGTGCTGGATGTTATATACAAAAGTGTGTGGTTGGAGATGAAGCTTACTATATCATCCGGGATCACTGGGAGATCGCCTGAGGTATGAGCAACTGGACACTGAAAGTGAGGCAGCTCCAGAGCATGTGTGACCCAAGCAGAAGGTGCCCTCCTGTCTGTCGTGGGCTCAGAACCTCTTCCTGGTCCCCAGGACCCGTGGACCGCGCCTCAGCCCAGTGCTGCAGGCGACCGCTCTCGGGCATGTCCTCCATTTCTTCACCCACTCCAGTACAGAGAGCCTCTTGTCCTAGAAAACATAGTGTTTTCCTGCTTACAGAACCTGCTCTAACCCTACTGCCTCATGAGACCTATTTCAGAAATTTCTATCAACTCCTGATCCCTTCTCTTTAGTTAAAACCATCCCATTTGAGACTTTAATAGTTTCAAAACATGTTTAGTCTTCCCTCATTGAGAGCAGATTCACAAATATTGACTAAGCTCCTACTGTGTGCCCTGAAGCATGGCAGGCACACTCATGTTTGATGGATCATTGAATTTTCACAAAGGCTCTGAGAAACAGGTTTTACGCGAGGCATTTAGCCAATAAAGATAAAAGAGTCCAAGGCCAAGTGACTTGTCTTATTTAAATAGCTTTGATACTTATCCTTTCCTCCCTGATTTATGGTTACCAGAACACAGTCTGTGGGGAGACAAGGCTGAGTCTGTGTGACCTTGGGGAAATTCCTTCGATTCTTTGAACGTCAGTTGCTTCTGTTGCAAAACACACATTGATGTGTCACAGTGCGAGTGAGAGGGTGTATGCTGAGTCTGAGTGCTGGCGACCTTCCTGACACACAGTAGGTGCACAGGGCGTTCCAGTCCCCTCCCTCCTGGCTCTTCCCCTCACACTCCCAGCTCCTCCATGACTCAGCTATGCTGACGCCGCAGTGAGTGTTCTCCTTGCAAACTCTGCTGGTGGCTTAAAACAGAAAGGGAGCACACAAAAACCCGGTGGAATGAACTGCCCAGATGCTTCCATCTTAGACAACAAGAAGGCATTGGTCTGGTCACTCCGGGTCACTGGATTTCACGCTTCCTCCCTGGATTCTGGGGGTTAAGAGAGCTGCAGCTGCCCTTGAGAATAATGACCTTCCCAAGCCAAGCCTTGCTGAGCGTCCTGAAAACACAGTCTCCATGGGTGAGCCTGGAAAATACATGCAGGAGATTACAGTTTCCATTTTAGGGATGAATCAATGGAAGGTTAGAGTTTAAGTGACTTTCTCCAGGTCCCAGAGCCACTGAGAGTCTGTATAACCTCAACTCAGCTCTGTATCTTGACTTCAAGTTTCCCTGGAGGAGGCTGTGATCTACCGTCTCCGTGAGGAGGAACTTGCTTCTTGGAGCCCTGGGGACCATCCACCCTGTGACGTGTTCACCGGAAAGGGTGCCGCAGCAGGCACAGTGCTCTTCCTGTGACCCGGCTCTCGAGGCAAGGTCATATCTCAATCCAGTAGTGGACGGAAGGTGACGTCTGTGCGCCCTGCCCTCCTAGGAAGCTGTAAGGAAGGACCAAATTGACATGCAAAGATACTGGTGCTGGGGGAGCTGGGGCGACTTATTACTGGTGATACTCGAGCCTCTGTCTGTCTAAACTGTGGCCTCCTTGAAGGAAGAGGTCTTACCATCCTGGGGAAATCACTTAACCAGCTGTGATAATAATTGCTAACATTTATTCAGCCTTCCTTATGTGCCAGGTACTGTATGATGTGCTTTGCATACATAATTGCATTTTAATCCTCCCAACAATGACTAAGAGATTTTAATAAATTCCAGGAGACAGAACTTGCAGGGGTGTGAGCTGACCTATAAAGCAGGAGGGAGCTGGAGTCCAGATCCTGGCAGCAGGCTGCAGCTGAGAGTCCTCCCCCTGGAACAGAGGAGGGGCCTGGGGCCCAGGGGCGGCAAGTGTTGGTGGGCTGGGGTGAGGAGCCAGGCTGAAAACGGAGGTCGTGGTGAGTCGTAAGTGGGGCAAGCCCACTCAGCAGACCCTCGCCCTCCCCACCCATGGGAGCAGAAGCACGGGCAGAGGGACAACCCGATGACTCATCACTGAGGCCATGGGGTGAGCCCCAAAGGGACAGGGGACCCCAGAATGAAAGAGGGGGGCCAGGCTTCCACACTCTACAGAGAATCTGCCAGCTGCCACAGTTCTCCCTGCTCCCACTCCCTCCAAAGCCCAAAGTCAGAGTTATTATCTGGGGGGTGGAGGGTGAGTAGAAAAGCAAGTCCTATTAACCAACAACAGAGCGGTCCACCCCAGCAGCCTCACTTGTCCCTTCGCCATGTGACTAGGCAGACAGCGTCGCCAGGCAGGGAGGAGAGCCAGAGAAAGATGAAGATAAACGCACCGAAAAACAAAGCCCAGAGGAAACAGAGCAAATCAAGTGAAAAGTACACTAGAAACACTCCAATTAACATAAGCAGAAACATTTGAGAGGATATTATAACTGCAAAGTAAAAAATCAGCATGCTTTGGGAGGGGAACGGTCAGAAAATCCAAACACGCAGAGTCTAAAGTACAATTGCACCCCTAGAAGAACAACAGAGGATGAGAAAGCAGACTGAGTAAAGCGCCGAGAAGAGAGACTGGAGCGATGAGCAAACGGAGGAGGACAGAGGAAAAAGCCGCCCGGAGGCCGACAGCCGGAAACAAACCCGGAGGAAGGCCGGGGAGGGGAGAACAAATCAACACGGCAAGGGGATCGCGGCGCTCCGAGGAAAACAGACCCTCAGCACTGCAAGGGCCTCCCACAGCACCAAGCAGGGTGAATCGAAAGAGCCACAGTGAGGCAGGTTACCGCCAACTCGCATAACACCGCTGATAGTGAAATCCCCAACATCTGCAGAGAGGGACACACGTCGTCTGCAAAGAAATGAAACAACCTGCCTGCTCTCTGATCAGCCACCCCTTTCGGAAACACAGCCAAGCCCCGAGGATTCTGATGAAGCGCTAGTCACAGCCAAACTAGTGGACATGCGGGAAAAGACATTTTCACACATGCAAACAAACTTTCTTCTGACTCCTCAAGAGAAGTGACTTGAGGACGGACTCCAGGCAAATGAGAAAGTAAATTACAAAAAAGAAAGAAAAAACGAGGGCCTAGAATCTAACAAAGAAGGGAAAGAGCCAAGGACAAAGGCCAACATCTGAGGATGGCAATTTGGAAAGACAAACCTTGGGTCCTTGCTCACAGGTTTGAATTGCAGCGTGAACTCTGGACAGCTCTGTCTGTTAATCAATCAGATGAGACCCTTACGTTTCAGCCTCTGTGAGAGGACTCGTCTGTACCTGTCACTGACACACCTACTCTGGAGTCATTCTTTTTTATAAATGGTGCAAACTGTCTTGCCAAAGTAGAACGATATGAATATGTGTTTTTGAAAAAGAAAAGCTACAGAACAGAAAGTTCTGTGAAATACCATCTGGTGTATTGGTCAGGGCAGGTCAACTGCTGTAATGAACACCCAGATCTCAGCAGCTTGGCACACTAAGGTCTGTCTCTCCCTGGTGTGAATCACCCACAGTGGCTGCTGAGTGGACCAGGCTCCGCACGGAGGGCCCAGGCTGGTTCTATTTTGTGGCTCCCCCCTCCTCTGGGCTGCCTCGTCCATGCCATTCAACTAGAGGGCAGAGGATGCCTGATGACAGGCGATGGGCTCCTGGGGAGGGTTTGAAGGGCTGGGTCTGCAGGAGGCACGTGTCAGCCACTCACATTCCACTGGCCGTGCGAGGGGCTGTGACATGTCCTCTAGCTGTGTCCCCAGGAGGATGAGGTGGGCTCTACCAGGGTCCGCGGCACAGACAGGCAAGTGTGCACCCATGGGAAGCTGGTTTCAGTCCTTGCCTCTGGGGGTCCGGGTGAGCATCTGGGGGCCCTTTCTCTACTCTTGAGTCCTGGCCGCATTGTTTGCTTTTAATGAGTACATGTCTTAAATCAAGATGAAAATATTTTTACTTGGGAAGGACATAGCCTTTGCTGGGCTCTTCTGTGGCCGTAAACCAGTGGGTTCCAGCAGCTCCCCAACTAGTCCACAATACAGCCCGCGCCCCTGGGTCGTCACCTCACTTTACAGACAGGCACCCCAGGTGACATGGTGAGTCCTGCCCTGGCTCCAAACCCACCCCTCCTCCCAGCGGCTCCTGGAGTCTGGTGTAGACCAGAGAGTCCCGGTTCAACCAATAGCTCGTGGTTGGTCTACGAAGACAAAAAACATGTGTCTTCTCAGGTTCATAATTACATACAGCAAAAGTGTTCTCGGAAGGCTTGTAACAAACCAGAGGGATAATTCTTCTCTCTGAAAACCTCAATTGTCACATGAGGACATGAAGCCAGGACAGCTGCCTGGATGCCCAGGAGAGAGGCCCAGGAGGAAACTAGCCCTGGGTTTCAGACTTCTGGCCTCTGGAACTGGTGAGGAAATGAATTTCCATTGTTTAAGCTGCCCAGTCCATAAGCCTCTGTTATAGTAAATGAATACATATATCCTGGAGAACTCACTGATCCCAGAAGTCTCCAGGATTGGCGGAACTAAAAATCCCAGGAAGCTGGAGAAAGAAGTGGGCAGGAAAGTGCATTTGAATGAATATGTGTTCTGATTTGGATTGTATCTTGAAAATGAAATTTAAAACACGTGTAGGAGGCTTCATGAATTGGAACGCCTGCCTCTCGGCTTTTCCAAAGGGGAGGGGAAAAACAAAATCAAAATTAGAAAGGAACATGTTTGCACAGTGTAGGAGACATTGTAAAGATATAGATGAAACAGAATTCCCAGAGGCTGGCCTGATCGTGGTGGATGTATCCGGCCCGTGGTTTCTTTGTTCAGCTGGCCTGCCCGGTTCTGGCCCATCTCCTCCTGAGCTGGGCTCTGACTGGAGCACCAGGGTGAAATTCACTGGGAGAACTGAGAAGTGTTATGTGGTCATTACTCAAACGGAAACTTCAACACGATTAAAAACAAACAGCAGCAGGGGGGCTATTTCACGACCCCTGTTTATTCAAAGGGTGAGTGAGCTAATGACCTAAAATGTTATTGCAAATAAACAACGAGAAAGGCATCAAGCAGAGGTGGACAGGAGTCTGAGTCAGAAGTCACGGATGAAGGTGTACGGATGGCCAGCAGGCAAACGTAAAAGGGTTTCCATCACTGATCACAGAAAGCCTGCACATTTCCGTGGGGACACACGAAACCCTACCCAACAACCCCAAGATATGAAAACACGATTCTGCTCGGTGGGAAGCGCTCAGTGGGTTGGCCTGCCTGGCACGTCCAGGGCAGTAGATGCAGAAACGACGTTAGCGTTCCTGGAGGGCATCGGGGTGGCCCCTGCTACGACCCCCAGGAGTGTGCCGACCGATTCTCAGTCATTCATTCACTCACCAGTTTGTCCTTCACTCAGGAGATGCAGGGAGTGCTCCATCAGGAGCCAAACCTGGTGAGCCTGGGGTCAGGGGTCACCGGAGCGCCCAGGCCAGAGCTCTGAGGCCAGTGGACATGGAGGCCCCGTCACCTCCAGGAGCCTTCCGAGCTGCCCGGTGGGAGTGGGGGGGTACAGTACAGCGGGGACCAGGGGGCTGAGCGAAGGCAGTGGAGGGAGGGGTCTGGCAGGAGCCCCACAAGAGAGCAAGGCTGTGTGTGGAGAGCGCCGGCGGGAGGGGGCCGCAGGGGTGGCCGGAGGCCTGCAGGGCAGGCCTGGGCTTCATGGCGGAGCAACAGGAACCGCTGGAGGACGCTGGCCATGTCGTTCCCTCTGGGAGGAGGGCGGGCTGCAGAGGGGCCTGCGGAGGCAGGAGCGGTTTGGAGACTCCAGGCGGAGGGACGAGAGGGGAGCACGGCCTGGGCCCGAGAGACGGAGGCCGAGGGGGACGGACGGACAGAACCGCCACGCAGCTGCCGCAGGGAGGCGGGGAGCATGGCGGATGGAGCAGCTGTGTGTGTGTGCGAGTGTGCGTGTGTGTCTGTGTGTGCGCAGGCACACAGAAGATCCTGTTTTTGATACGTGTGCGAGGAGAAGGGAGCGAGGGAGGCGGCAGAAGGAGAGAAGACGCCGTCTCCGAAGCGAGCGGTGTTTATCTCTGCGCTGTGCAATTATGGGTAATTTTTCCTTCCATTGTTTGTTTCCCAAGTGTTCTGCATTGAACAAATATTGACTTAGTCATTTAAAAAAATGTGTTATGAAAAAGATAAAGGCAGCTCGCAAAGACTCCCGGTCCCCCACTTAGCTGAGTTCAAATGCCCGCCTGATAGGCGGGCCGGCGTCACCCCACCTGTCCTCCAGGTGTGCTGACCGTGGGGGTCAGGATCCTGCTGACCGCTGTGAGCTCCCTATGGGAGCCGGGAGGCTGAACCAGACCCACCCAACCAGTCTGGGTGGGGCCATGACCTGTGAGGCTCCAGGGTGGTGGGAGGGAAGCACCGGGCCTGGGAGCTGTTGGCCGGACCCTAAGATAAGGTGTCCTGAGGAGGCGGGGCCAGGAGGCGTTGGGGGGGGAGCACTGAGCAGGGCGGGGCTGGTGGCCTGGAGGAGGAGGCACATCTGCGGCCTAGAGATGTGGCAGCGGTCAGGGATCGGATGGCAGGGGCCCCTAGCTCCTTAGCACCGGGCACTGCCACTTTGAAGACAAGAACCCCAGCCGCGCAGGGATGGAGAGGACGTGCTGGGAATAGGGTGTTGCCTGCTTTCATCCCCGCAGCCCACGGGCGGTGCCAAGGGGACCGGCCCCATCCACAGTGCTGGCAAATGGTGCTGCCCATGGAAGCGTGAACTTCCCCGTAACTCAAGCCATTCCTGCGCCCAAGCTCCCCGGACAACCTGAGCACAGGCATAGGAGTGACCAAGAACAGAGAGAAGCAGGTACCTCCTGAGATCTCATTCCATCGACCTGATCCTTTAGTTTTTCTGAATTGTAGACACAGCAGAGAGAACCCAAAGGAAGCCTTATCTCCACACGCCCCAAACCCAGAACTGTGGGGTCATCATTAGAGAAAACCAAGTGGAGAAGTGGCAAGCGCAGCTCGCTGTCAGCCTTACGACAGGAAACCCGCGATGTGGCCCATGTGAGGAGGGCGGGGTCAAGGCATGGGATTTCTTCTTCCCACGCTGTGCACGGAGCCCACTTCAGACTAGCAGTTTCCTTCCTAAGGGAAACATTAAGAGAGTTGCCAAACCATGGCTGGGACTGAGACCGCAGGCGGAGGACACGCTGACCTTCTCCTGCAGAGCTGTGTCTGGGGGTTGGACAGGGACATCTGAGGGTGTGTGACTATTTACCTCGTATTCTCACTGGGAAGAAGGGCTGTGTCAGTGGCTGTAAGTCTCAGATGGAAGTTTCTGCAATGTGGACACGATGTAGGGACTTAAAATCACCACTGTGGGCAGGAGAGAGGGGCCTGGAGGAGGGTCGGGAGGGCACAGGGCTCCGTGGGCAGCGGCCCAGCTTGCGGGCACTCCCCCAGGACAGGTGGTGGGCTGGGAAGGGCACGGAGCAGACCGAGTGGCCAGGTCTGGTTTGGGTTCCCTGGCAGGTACAGTGGGAAGCCAGCGAGAAGGCTGGCCTCGGCCGAGGTCAGGTTCGGCAGGCGTGTGGACAGAGTCCTGGCGTGGGAGGTCCAGGAAGCGAGCCAGGGCTGGTGGATCCGGAGATAGTCAAAGGGTTGAGAGCCAGAGGGTGTCATCAGACTCCAAGTCTGGTGTGCTCGAGGGATGGGGTCCACGGGCTGGCGGCTAGGAGGCCGGGAGGCCAGCCTAGAGGTGGGATCCCTTAGCTGAGGTTTCAGAGAAGATGACAGAGGCTGCCTGGGAGAGGAGGGACAAAGATGACTCCAGTTAGACACCAAAGTTGTATCAAACGATGGCAGGAGACTGCATGAAGCAAACCCGGGCCCCGGGTGTTAGGGCCTCCTGTCGGTGAGGGGACAGTAGCAAGGAGGAGGCGAGCAGTTGCCAGGGGAGGGGTGGGCTGTTCTGCTTGGGCTGAACCTCAGCGATTTGCATGCGGGGAAGGTGAGCAGGGCCCGTCCAAGGAGGCCTGTCACCCAAGAGGCCAAGGTCTGAAGATGCAGGAGATTTCTTTACCGTGTGTGAGTTCCAGGGAGCAGAGCAGAAAACTCTGGGGGCAGTGTCATGAGGAGGATCTTGGGGAGGAGGGGCTGACAGTTTAAGTGGCGATCCACGGAGAGTGGCAGAGGCCTGGGGTGCTGGGGCAGGGGCTTCTGTCCAGGCCCAGCCCTGGGCCCCAGAGGCATCAAGGGCAGAGATTCTAGCAGGTGAGCTGCTGGCCTTGTGAGGATGAAGCCACGCTGATGGAAATGCTGGTTGGGTCATCTCATGGGAAAAGGGCTCGGATGCCGGAAGTGTGGCCGATGTCATGGAGACCCTGAAGATGCTTTGTAGAGGGGAGTGGCATGAGCAGTCTGCTTTGCAAAGATGCCTGGGGTGGTGGGTGAGGAGGGTGGGTTGGTGTCATGTGACTGGCTTGGGGGCTGGTGCAGCTGATGGCCTAGCCTGGAGGACAGAGAGAAAGGTGCACTCCAAGGCCGGGACCCTGGCTGGCCCCCCGACTGCAAACTCCAAAGGGCTCCTGCATGCCAGAGTTCAGGAGAGGATAAATCCATGCAGGAGGTGCGTTTGCTTAATGGTAGGTGCAGACAATATTTAACGGCAAACGAGACAATAAAACATGTAATTAGCAGATGTACAGCACTGCCTGCCGGGGATTGCAATGAAAGGCACTAAAACGCTACCAAGATTAGTAGTCAGCTCGTAAGGGAGCTGGTTAGAGGGCTGACATGTTCTGGGGTGGGAAGTAAAGACCTGGGGGGGGCTCTGGAAACTGGACAGAGGGGCATGAATCCTGCCCCAGCTTGTGCCCGAGGGCCGTGTGACTCAGTGTGTTCATTTTGGCATCTAGGAAATGGGGCTGTTGATAGTGAATGCCATAGGAGATGAGGACTGAACGAGACGGAGAACATTACAAGCGCTCAGTCGGTGCTGTCGTGGTTAAAGTCACCCTCGTCCTCATCACCGCCACCATGACTCCCATCCCCCCGCCATCAGCACCGCCGTCACATCACTGTCGTCATCATCGTCATCACCGCCATCGCCGACCTCACCCATTGTCAGCACCATGACTGTCACTGTCATCCGATCATCACCGTCATCACCATCCTATCCCTGTCATTATTGCTGCTGTTATTAAAACTGGGCATTATATGACCCTCCCATTACTTCACAGAGAGTAATCCAAGTCTACGCCCCAAGCACTAATGCCAACGAAGCTGAAGACGGACAGTTCTATGATGACCTACAAGATCTTCTAGAACTAACACCAAAAGAAGGTGTCATTTTCATCATAGGGGACTGGAATGCAAAAATAGGAAGTCAAGAGATTTGTGGAGTAACAGGTAAGTTTGGCTTTGGAGTACAAAACTAAGCAGGGCAAAGGCTAACAGAGTTTTGCCAAGAGAACGCACTGGTCATAGCAAACACTCTCTTCCAACAACACAAGAGAAGACTCTACACATGGACATCACCAGATAGTCAATACCAAAATCAGATTGATTATTATATTCTTTGCAGCCAAAGATGGAGAAGCTCTACATAGTCAGCAAAAACAAGACAGAGCTGACTGTGGCTCAGATCATGAACTCCTTATTGACAAATGCAGACTTAAATGGAAGAGAGTAGTGAAAACCACCAGACCATTCAGGTATGACCTAAATCAGATCCCTTACTATTACACAGTGGAAGTGACAAATAGATTCAAGGGATTAGATCTGATAGACAGAGTGCCTGAAGAACTATGGGTGGAAGTTCGTGACATTGTACAGGAGGCAGTGATCAAGACCATTCCCAGGAAAAATAAATGCAAAAAGGCAAAAGGTTGTCTGAGGAGGCCTTACAAATAGCTGAGAAGAGAAACTAAAGGCAAAGGAGAAAAGGAAAGATATACCCATTTGAATGCAGAGTTCCAAAGAATAGCAAGGAGAGATAAGAAAGCCTTCCTCAGTGATCAATGCAAAGAAATAGAGGAAAACAATAGAATGGGAAAGACTAGAGATCTCTTCAAGAAAATTAGAGATACCAAGGGAACATTTCATGCAAAGATGGGCTCAATAAAGGACAGAAATGGTAGGGACCTAACAGAAGCAGAAGACATTAAGAAGAGGTGGCAAGAATACACAGAAGAACCGTACAAAAAAGATCTTCACGACCCAGATAACCATGATGGTGTGATCACTCACCTAGAGCCAGACATTCTGGAATGTGAAGTCAAGTGGGCCTTAGAAAGCATCACTATGAACAAAGCCGGTGGAGGTGACGGAATTCCAGTTGGGCTATTTCAAATCCTGAAAGATGATGCTGTGAAAGTGCTGCACTCAATATGCCAGCAGATTTGTAAAACTCAACAGTGGCCACAAGACTGGAAAAGGTCAGTTTTCATTCCAATCCCAAAGAAAGGCAATGCCAAAGAGTGTTGAAACTATTGCACAATTGCATTCATCTCACATGCTAGCAAAGTAATGCTCAAAATTCTCCAAGCCAGGCTTCAACAGTATGTGAACGGTGAACTTTCAGATGTTCAAACTGGATTTAGAAAAGGCAGAGGAACCAGAAATCAAGTTGCAAACATCCACTGGATCATAGGAATAGGAAGAGAGTTCCAGAAAAACATCTGGTTTATAGATTACGCCAAAGCCTTTGACTGTGTGGAACACAACAAACTGTGGGAAATTCTTCAAGAGATGGGAATACCAGACCACCTGACCTGCCTCCTGAGAAATCTGTATGCAGGTCAAGAAGCAACAGTTAGAACCAGACATGGAACGATGGACTGGTTCCAAGTTGGGAAAGGAGTAGGTCAAGGCAGAATATTGTCACTCTGCTTATTTAACTTATATGCAGAGTACATCATGAAGAACGCTGGGCTGGATGAAGCACAAGCTGGAATCAAGATTGCCAGGGGAAATATCAATAATAACCTCAGATACACAGATGACACCACCCTTATGGCAGAAAACAAAGAGGAACTAAAGAGCCTCTTGATGAAAGTGAAAAAGGAGAGTGTAAAAGCTGGCCTAAAACTCAACATTCAAAAAATGAAGATCATGACATACAGTCCCATCACTTCATGGTAAATAGATGGGGAAACAATGGAAACAGTGATATACTTTTTTTTTCTTGGGCCCCAAAATCACTGCAGATGGTGGCTGTAGCCACGAAATTAAAAGACGCTTGCTCTTTGGAAGAAAAGCTATGACCAACATAGACAGCATATGAAAAAGTAGAGACATTACTTTGCTGACAAAGGTCTGTCTAATCAAAGCTATGGTTTTTCTAGTAGTCATGTATGGATGTAAGAGTTGGACCATAAAGAAAGTTGAGTGCCAGAGAATTGATGCTTTTGAACTGTGGTGTTGGAGAAGACTCCTGAGAGTCCCTTGAACTGCAAGGAGATCCAACCAGTCCATCCTAAAGGAAATCAGTCCTGAATATTCATGGGAAGGACTGATGCTGAAGCTGAAACTCCAATACTTTGGCCACCTGATGTGAAGAACTGACTCATTGGAAAAGACCCTGATGCTGGGAAAGATTGAGGGAAGGATGAAAAGGGGACGACAGAGGATGAGATGGCTGGACGGCATCACCGACTCAATGGACATGAGTTTGAGCAAGCTCTGGGAGTTGGTGATGGACAGGGAACCTCGAATGCTGTAGTCCGTGGGGTTGCAAAGAGTCGGACACGACTGGGTGACTGAATTGACAGTGATACGCATCTTCTGGAAACACCTCAGCACAGAGACAAGTCTCACTGAGACCTCAGTGTCCATCTGCTCCGTGGTGAGGTCACAGTGAGCTCGAAGAGCATGTGACTTGCTCCAGGTGATGGAGCGTCCGTGTGGCATCAGCTGAAGTCAAAGGTGGCTTCCTGCCGCGGCTCCTGGCCACTCCCTGCATATTGTGTGACCTTGGGAAGACAATGTTTCTTATTTGTGCCTCTATTTCACCTAAGCAAAACCAGGGGAGAAACAGACAAGCCCTGCAGATCTCCATGCATTCACAGTTTAAGCATATTCACTGCACGGACTACACCTGCCTGATTAAAGCAGTGAGGCCACGTGTCCCCCAAGGAGACACTCATGCCCTGACTTCCTGCTTGGCCCCAGCCCTGCTGACATCCACTGGCTCCTCCTGGGAGAGGCTCCAGGGCTGCAGGGGTGGGGGAACCCCATAGCAGAGCACTGTGCCCCCTGCCCCCTTCCCACGCCTCAGGCCGACCCTGGACTGGCCTCCGTCTCCCACTCCACCCCATTAATCCATGATTAGATATACATCTTTGCTTCCTATCAAGGAGCTGGTGAATTGGGCCATTAGATGGAGAAAAAAGCGTTTTTCAATGATCACCAGGGAGAGGAGACGCCGCCAGCGCCGAGTGGAGAATCAATTTGAGCCAGGAAGGCCCTGCCATCCATCTCCGTTTGCTGGGTAATTTAGGCCTCAGAAGCGCAGAGCAGATAGCGGCACTGCAGGGGCACCCCTGCCGAGGCCGGGCGGAAGGTGCAGCCTCGTGTCCTGGTCTCGCGTCCTCCCTCTCTCAGGGAGGCTGGGGGAGGGCGGGAAGAAGGAGCGGGCCTACGGGGAGGAGCGTGGTTTCCACTCTGGGCGCACTTGGACAAGAAGGGGTGTATTCTCACGTGGAGCCCACGCGGTCCTTGGTGTAGTCGCTGGGTTTGTGTGAGTCCCTGGGCAGCCCCCAGCCCAAACCACCCTCCCTCACGCTCGCCCTCCCCTCCGTTCTCTCTTCCAGGAAAGGGTGACTCAGGTCCCCATGTGAAACCAGCTGAACGAGAGGGGCAGGTTGGGAGCTGGGACTGCTGGAGCTCGAGCGTCTGCTGGTGCAGGCACCTGGCTGGGACACGCGGCCGTGGCTTGTGCAGCAACAGAGCCTTCTGTCACATTGGAAAAGGATCTGAGGGTCAGAGTGGCTCAGTGACTTTCTAGGGCCCCTCAGCACTCAGGTGGGGGCTCGGGCAACCCAAGGCAGGGCACGTCCCCCAGCAGAGCTCACCCTCCTCAGTAGCCAGTTCTGCAAGGTCACTGACAGCCTTGATGGTGGCACTGCTCAGGGGGCCATGTTATGAGCCCACTTTGCAGATGTGAGAACTGAGACTTGAGAGGAATGATGCCATCAGCCAAGGTCGCCCAGCTCCCGGGGCGAGGCCCTGGGACTGCCCAGTCTAGAACCTCAGTATTTGGCCCCCGCCACACTCGCAGTGTTTCTAGGCTGTGTGTCCTGTGGGAGTGAAATCTCCCAGCCAGCGCATCCACCTGACCGGCAAGGCCGTGCTGTGTGAGCTCAGGAGGTTCTTGGCCCAGCTGCCGCAGGCCGTCTGGCCTCTCTGGAGGATGGGCGGGGGCTTTCTTCGATGAGAGGACTGCATCTCTCTCCCCCTGCCGTGTCTTGCTCTTCCCACCCTGGTGCCGGGCAGCTCCTTTAGCCTGGCTGGTTGCGGTCCTGGATCTGGGCCTCGTTTGCTCCTCCCGCGTGACCTAGGGCTGGACCCTGCCCCTCTCCTGCCTGATCCCTGTCTGGGAAGGGGGTGGATCGCAGTGCTTGTGCAGGCACAGGCAACGGGTGAAGGGGGCCCGGGATGCGGGTCACCTTCTCAGGGGGCACCCCACAGGGCCAGAGCCCAGGCACTGCCCACCTCATTGCCAAGGTTGACAAGCAGTGTGCGGGGGAGGACCCCTCTGCTCTGCCCACCCTGAGCCGGAGAAGAAAAGACGCAGGAGGCCACCGCTGACCGCTCAGCCTGGGGTGTGTGGTCCCCGGGGGAGGTGTCCATGCGCCTCTCTGCCAGGCAGAAGGAAGCAGCACCCACCCCAGGCCGGTCCAGCTCCCCCCAGTGCAGGTCTCCCTGCAGCTCCCTCCCTGGGGATGCTCTGCCCGGCTTGGGTCAAATGTCATGCCTCCTCCAGCTGTTTCCTGGGAGCTGGTCCCTCCCTCCTCTGCCTGGGGACAGGCCTGGACAAGCCTGAAAATGTGGCCGATGAGCAGGTGTCAAAATGTGTCCACGGAGAGGCCCCCACCAGGGCCTGGCAGGTACTGGGCGCTAACAGCTGTGTTAGAGCTGTGAGGAGATGGCCCCAGGCTGAGTGAAATGCGATCAATAGCGTCAGATGGCGGTGGGTAGGGGACTGAGCACCCAGTGGGGCCGGGTCTTCAGGCACAGCCAGAAGGGGAGAAGGGCTCTGGACGACGAGAGGGAAAGCCAGTGGCCTTCCCGAAGGAAGAAGTAATGAGTTTCAATTCCACACACAGAGAGCCTGATAATACATACCACATATCTTCACCAAAACCTTGGGGATAGAGGGAGGGGGACGGAGGGGGATGGAGGGGCTTGGAGCTGCTCTCACCAGAGGTCAGCAGCTGACTTTCAATGCCCACCGCCAGCCAGGGCCCTCCAGGGCTGGGTGCCTGCTCCCTGCTAGGGAAACGCCTTGTTTATTATCACACAGGCATTGTCCTCAGCTCGGAGCTGCAGTAATTGAAAACTCACCTTCTCAGCAGCAGCTAGGCCACTTTCAGAACTACTGGCCCAGTGGGAAGCCCGGGGTTACTCTGGATACCCCACTGGGCGGGGCTGGCAGCCACTGAGGGGGCCAGGACTGTCCCCCGCAGGCGCAGGGCTGAGTGTTAGCTGGTGTTCACCTGGCCCTTCTCTCAGACCGCAGGACCCTGGCCCTAAACAGACTCAAGTGCCCATGTCATCCGTCAGCTGGCCCGTCCTTCCCTGGGGCTCAGAACCTCCCACAAGTTCACTAGACTGGGTCCAGGACCCGGGCTCCAGTCAGCATTGGCCACTGGGGGACTTTCAAGCAGCCCCCCCAAGAAGACAGTCCCAACCAAGCCCCTCACCCATGGCCAAGGTTGGGATGTTTGCACAGCACTAACGGAAGATGCTAGTGGGGGCATTGGGTGTGGGTTCACGGGAAGACTCTGCGAATGATGTTCTGAACATCACCTGGGCTTCCCTGGTGGCTCAGACGGTAAAGAATCCTTGTAGAGAACGCATGAGCCAGACTCTGAGGCTTTATGCAGGCAGCCCTAGTGTCCGGAGGTGGGGAGAAATTTTGTCTGCGTCCTCAGCACAGTGGAGAGGCAGAGGGCTCTAGGGATGAGTCTGGGTGCTGTTTGGGGCGCCCCCAGAACCACCCCATATGAGGTCAACCCTGGGCCTGTGCCTCCAGCCACCCCCAGCTTCATGTGCTGCCACCAGAGCCTGTGATTCATCAACAGCAGGTCTGGACGCAGAGGCGCTCACACGGGGCTCCCTGCTGACTCATGGGCGGCCACCTGTCCTGCCCTTGCTCACACTTGTTGGTGGGGGGAGAACCATATTTTTAATAGCCATACATGTCTATTAATAAAAATATTAGCCAGTTGAAGAGTTTTTCCCCAAAGCAAAAAAGTTTCCATGGAGAAAGTTCCAGGTCTCATCAGGAATACAAATGATGCTTGCCTGGTGTTAATTAAGACTCCAGCTTACAGCCTTTCCTGAGACAGAAGGAGCTCGGGGCCTCTGGACTGGGGTGTCAGGCCTAATTGCTGCACTGGGAGCCCAGAGGACCACCCGTCTCCCCAGCCCCTGGCAGGGGTGGCGCTCGGGAGGGCTGGGTGGCCGCGGGGGTCTCCTGCATCCATCAGCAAGGCTTGCTGCCCCCTCTTCCAGTTGCGGCCCACTCTGCCTGGATGGTCTGGGGCTTAGAGAAAGGACCCAGGGAGAAGTCCTGACCCTCCAGTTGTGGCCTCCAGGGCTGCAGAGGAGGGCCCTGCAGAATGAGGTGGAACCTTCTCTTGTGAGCACAGAGGTGCTAGTGGCAAGTCTTGACACAGTCATTGCCGGCACTGGACATGCTGGTCCCCCCTGCCCGCCTGCCCTGGGCGGGCCACCCAGAGAGGGCCAGCCCTGCCTCTCGTGTGTCTGCTCCCAGCCATGCTCTCAGGGCCCCCTGCCTCTCTGGGGGCCCTGGGAATGTCAGACCGAGAGTGACAGGGAACAACGGCTGGTGCTCAGAAGAGCCTCCAGCTGTGGGCACCGACTCCTTGCGGGGCCAGGCTGCGTGCTGTGGGCCTGGGGCCCCCGCGAGCTTGCACCACCACCCAAGGGCCTGCGGGGGCCAGGCAAGTGGGGGGCTGCTCCCACAAGACCTCAGGAACTCATGGGTGCCTGGAGCTTTCCCTCCCATGCCAGAGGAAGTGATACAGGCTGACTTCTTTCTTATTTTCTCAGTTCAGTCGCTCAGTCATGTCCGACTCTTTGCAACCCCACGGACTACAGCATGCGAGGCTTTCCTGTCCATCACTAACTCCCAGAGTTCACTCAAACTCATGTCCATCGAGTCAGTGATGCCATCCAACCATCTCATCCTCTGTCATCCCCTTCTCCTCCTGCCCTCAATCTTTCCCAGCAACAGGGTCTTTTCCAAGGAGTCAGTTCTTCGCATCAGGTGGCCAAAGTATTGGAGTTTCAGCTTCAGCACCAGTCCTTCCAATGAATATTCAGGACTGATTTCCTTTAGGTTGGATCTCCTTTTAGTCCAAGGGACTCTCAAGAGTCTTCTCCACAGTTCAAAAGCATCAGTTCTTCTTATTTTCTGATCAACTTTAAATTGTGGGCCAGTTTTAGGTTCAGAGCATCATCTACAGAGTCTTCCTGTGAACCCTCACCCCCTACCCTCTTTAGCGTCTTCCGTTAGTGCTGTGCGTTGATCCCTAGGAAGGAGCCAGTGCTGATAAGTAACTAACGGCTGACGTCCATGCTGCGCCCGGATGCCTGTCCCCTCGCTGCGTCTTTCCCAGCTGTGTTTCTCTGCTCCAGGCTCCCACCCAGGAGCCAAGTCACATTCAGTCCTCGCGTTTCCCACGAGGTGACACGGGCAGAGCAAACTCTGCAATGTGCTGCTCTGAGGACTGTTACGTCAAGACGCACCCACAGAGCAAGAGACTGTGTCCCACCCGCAGGGCTCGCTGGCGCCCCCGGCACTGCTCCCCACACTCCGCCCCAGGGGGTGCCGTGCTGCCTGCGGGCTGTGCGTTGAAGGAGCGCTCGCCTCACATCTTCCGTGTCTGGTTTCCTTCGCCCCCAGCCTGCCTGTGAGCAGTGCCTCTGCTGCTGCGGACACTGGGAAAGGATTTCACTGCAAAGCACAGAACGAAACGACGACCGCTTTTGTCCCCACCACCCGCACTCGGGCATTTTAAATTCTCACCATTTGAGTCTCATTGTGACCTCGCCTCCTGTCACCTCTAGAGGCTGTCACTGACCCCTGAGGTCACTGAGACCGCTCCCTGCTTTCCCTCTACACGTCCGTAAACAGCTCACGTGATTGACTGGGAGGCTTGTACCCTTCGCGCGACGGCATCCTACGATGCTCACCAGTCTGACGCTGCATTTGGAAGGTCAGTGTGTGTGCCACAGGCAGCTCGGCTTCGCCCCTTTCAGCTGCCGTGAACCCGAACAGGCCGCAGCTGACCTGCCCATCCTCCCGTTGATAAATTGGGGGTCTTTTCCACTTCTCTCCTTTCACAGATTCTGATAGAACGAGACAAGAAATGACCTGGGGCCATCTCCTTCTGCACCTGTGCGTGAGTTTCTCTTATATCTATCTAGGCTGGGTTTGGGGCCAGATGCACTTTCAACCTTACTTTTTCTCATACTGGCATGTCTTAGCTTGGGCTGATATCATAGGATACTGTAGACTGGATGGGTTGAGCAACAGATATTTCTCACGGTTCTGGAGGCTGAAAGTCTGTGATCAAGGTGCCGGCACTCGTGGTTCCTGGTGGCGTCTCTGCCTGGTTTGCAGTGGCAGAGAGGGAGAGAGGTCTCTGCACTCGTGATGTAAGGGCACTAATCTCATTCCTGAGGGCCCCGCCCTCATGACCTCATGGCCCTCAAATGCTGAACCTCCTAACTGAAGGTTGGACTCCAATGTGTTGTTTTGGGGGAACACAGACTTTTGGTCCGTGGCATGGCTCGTCCCCAAGTGTGCGTCCGTTCACACTCACACCACAGCTCCGGAAAGTCACCACTTCCCCACATTCTCACCAACACTCACTCCTGTGGGATGCTGTGACTCCTGCCTGGCTGTTGGGAATGGAATAGCTTCTCCTTGTTGTAACTTGCATTTCTTGGGTTACTTGATATAGTTTATTGGCCATTTGTCTATCTTCCTTCCTGTGAAATCCACCCTGATTGTGTGTGTGTGTGTGTTTAGTTGCTTAGCCATGTCTGACTTTTTGCAAGCCTTCCAGACTCCTCAGACCATGGGATTCTCCAGGAAAGAATAATGGAGTGGACGGCCCTTCCCTTTTCCATGGGATATTCCCAACCCAGGCATCAAACCTGGATCTCCTGCATTGCAGGCAGATTCTTTCTTGTCTGAGCCACAAGGGAAACTGATTTGTTTTTACTTATTTTGGGGGGAGGATATTTTGCCTTTTCCTCAAAGCTACATGGGAATTCTTTGTATACTATGAGGACTAATATTTTATTGATTTTATGCATTAAAAGGGCTTCCTCCCAGAAGATGGCTTATCATTTTATGTTTGTACAGAGATTTTCTGTTTTGTTTTTGTACGATGACTCACTTCATCTGCAAGCTTTCAAATTTACTGGCATGAGATAACTCAAAGCATTTCCTCTTTTGTGTTTCTAATACATTCATTTGTATACTTTCTTTTCTTCATCCAATTTGCCAGAAATTGTTCTACCTTATTATTCTTTACAAAAAAAAAAGCAAAGCAAAACTTTGGCTACTTGATTTCTGTTTTAAAATATCCACTTTTATCTTTATTATTGTCCTTTTTCTATTTTTTGCCATTGTTCTTTTAGTTTCTTGAGCTGAAAATTCAATTCACTTTTATTATTTTCATTTTTTTGCTTAAATTCATTTAAAGTTAAGGTTTACCCAGAATGATTTTTATTACCACTTACTTCTAGACATTTTCAAACTCTCCAGTGTAAGTTTTTTAAAACTCATGATATGTTCATCAAATTTTGGAAATTTTCAGTCATCATTTCTCTAAGTGTTAATTTCTGCCCCTTTATGTTAGACTGTTTGATATTATCCCATATATCCTTGAGGCTCTGTTCATTTTTCTTCAGTTTTCCCTTTCTTTGTTCTCCGGGTTGGATAATTTCTATTGATCTGTTCTCAAATTCACTGGCTCTCCTGACATCGAAAATCTCCTTTAAAGCCCTTTCAGTTAATTTTTCACTCCAGCAATTGTAACTTTCAGCTCAAGAATTTCCCTTGGTTCTTTTTTTTTAAAATATAGTTTCCATTTCTCTGCTGAGATTACCTATCTGTTCACTCATAAGATTATATTTCCTTTAATTCTTTGAAGATTTCTTCCTGCATAAATTTATAATAATTGCCTTAAACCCTTTATCTGCTGCATCCAGCACCTGGGCTGTCTCCAAGTTCAACTTCCACTGACTGATTCGCTTTTATTCACCAGGAATCACATTTTCCTACTCCTTTGCTTTGTCCAGTGATTCGTGATTGTATTTTAGCCACTACAGGTTCTTGGTGGTAGAGACTTTCGGTTCCGTCTTCCTTCTCAGAGACTTGGCTCTCGCTTGGCAGGCATTCAGCTGCAGCCTGATGACCTGACCTCTGTGCAAACTTGTTCGTGTGAATCATTAGTGCAAGTCCAAGGACACGTATGGTGTATCTCAGTCCTTCTGCCTCGGAAGGACATAACCTGTAAACTGTAAGCCTTGCAGCTCTGTCCAGGGGCTTGTTACAGGCTGTATCTGGTGAGTCTAGAGTAAGGCTTGGTCCTGTCCCCAGAGTTGTGGCATTCCTGGGGTCCCCTCTTTACAGAGCTCCCTGCTCCACAGACTTCAGTGTCTTCAGGCGCACTCATGCCCTGCTCAGAAGCAGCTCTCCAGGCTATGGTTAGAAGCCGTCCCCAGGCAGACTGCTGGGCCTCATCTTAGAAGAGTCCTTCTCTCTCTTCCTGAAATGCTTGCTGCCCACTGCCCAGAAGAGCTGTTTCTTTTATCTTGACAAGTTTTATGATTGTTGATGGTGAGAGGGATTACCCTGCACCACCTGCTCCATCATGGTTAAGTGTGCAGGTTTCTCCAACTCATGAGCATTGATTGGTTTTATTATCATCACTAAGGTATAAGATATATAAAATAAAGTATGAAAATCTGAAGAGTCCACTTTGAGGAGATTTGACGACTGTACACAGAGCTTTTCTGATGGCTCTGAGTCTCTGTCATATCGATCGGCATTTACTTCCCCTCCACCCCCAGAAGCAACCATTGACATTGTTTCCGCTGCTGTGCACCAGTTGCAACTGTCCTGGTCTTTATGTAAATGGAATCAGTTCTCTTGTGTCTCTGACTTTTCGTTCAACATGTTTTGCGGCCCCTTTATTGTTGTTGAACATTTCAATAGTTTGTTTCCTTTTCCTGTTGAGTAGCAGCCGTTGTAGACATTCCATTGTGTGAATGTCTCCCAACTTTGTTATCTATTCTTTAGTTAAGAAGCATGCAAAATAATGTTCAGTTCAGTCAGTTCAGTCGCTCAGTCGTGTCCATCTCTTTGCGACCCCGTGAATCACAGCACGCCAGGCCTCCCTGTCCATCACCAGCTCCCGGAGTTCACTCACACTCATGTCCATCGAGTCGGTGATGCCATCCAGCCATCTCATTCTCTGTTGTCCCCTTCTCCTCCCGCCCCCAATCCTTCCCAGCATCAGAGTCTTTTCCAGTGAGTCAACTCTTCACATGAGGTGGCCAGAGTACTGGAGTTTCAGCTTTAGCATCAGTGCTTCCGATGAACACCCAGGGCTGATCTCCTTTAGGATGGACTCGTTGGATCAGAACAAAAGGGTAACAGACAGGGAGGGCAGGAGAGGTGGGAGCTCATCTGTAGACAGTGCGGGAGAGATCACACGCAGGCCACGGGAGTCGGTGCAGGGGGCAGGTGAGGGGGTGGTGGTCTTGCCTTAGACTGAGGACAGTGCAGGCAGCAACGCCTGTTTGAGCCCAGTGACGTTAGTGATGAACTGAGCGGTCCCTGCCATAGATGCTCTGGTCCCACGGCCAGTGGACAGGGCCGTCCCTGCGTAGCCAGTCCTTGGGGGACATCTGGACTGGAGCCTCTGTAAGCGAGGCAGAGAGCAGACAGGGAGAGTTGTCTGGCTCCCGCTTATCCAATAAGTGCGATTTCGAGGGCATGATTCAATAAGAGTCCTGTTACTTCAGGCTTGGGGCTGTGCAGGAGCTGAAAAATTGATTTCAGGAACAGACACCTTAGCCAGGGCAGGAGTGAAGCCTCTTCCTTGGCAGAGAGGGGCTGGGCTTTGCATTGGATTTCACCGGAAGGTGCCACAGAGGTCTGTCCTTGCTGATTGTCAGTGAGCCAGGGTACTGAGATGGAAGAGGCAAGAGAGAGGTCTCCCGGGCTGGCCTTGCTCCCCACCAACCACACGGCAACACCCCACTGTGCATTTGTGCTCCAGAGTCCCATGGGGTCTGGAGGTGCTCTCACTCTCCCTGGGCAGTGGGGACACCCCGTCCCGGTCACTTGTCGCACACCTGCCCACAGCCCCCCGAGCCCGCATGGACAAGGAGCACTGCCACACCCTTCAGACAGGCCAGGACTGGGCCCTTACTGTTCAAAGCCAGTGCTGCCGGCATCTTGGTCCAAGACATACTCAATTCTATGGACAAAGGAGAGGCACCAGGGCGGGGCTGAGTCTCTCCCCTCCGCAGGAGCCCCGAGAGCAGGCAGTCCTCTGGGCCTCATTTCCACCCCACTGGGCAGCTGGGCTGGGTGACCGCTGAGCCCCTGAGCCTCCTTTCCATGTCTGTTTATACAGAACTGTGCTTTGCTCTGCTCACCCAACCAGGTCAGGGACAGGGGCTGCTCGGCCTCCCCTGGGCCTAGACCTGATGCCAGAAAGTGTTGTCCAGTAGTCAAGAGCCAGCCTCAAATATCTGACATTTGCAGGTTTGAATCTGAATGCATCGTTTTCTAGTTGGGACCCTTGAAAGCCATGCACCTGCTCTGAGCCTCAATCTTCTCATCTGTAAAGTGGGGATTATCAAACAGAACCATCTACAAAGAGTTCTGCAGGCCTGGAGTGGCTGGTGTCTTGCAGGAGGGCTGTGCTGGGCTGTGGACTTTGCTGATTCCCTTCTTTGGGGACATTTGGGTCCTGGTCCCAGCACCACAACACTGGCGACGGATGACAAGCTGTCCATGTGATCTGAGCCCTTGTTACAAAATCAGGAGTAACGTTCCACCAGGGCTGTTCTTTCCAGAATGAATTCATCCCCAGGTGGAGTACCCGTCACTTATGAGGCCCTACCCAGGTTCTTTATATGGCACCAAGGTGGGGTGAGTCTGGGCCTTCCTAGGGGTCACGCAGGTGGTGCTGACGGGGGGGCAGAGCTGGGAAGGGCCAGGAGACCCAGGTAGACTGGGATGACGGGAAGAGGTGGAGGAATCTCGCCACAAGTCGCTGCAGGGGTTCCAGCAGAGCAGCGATGGTGCAGAAAGCAGCAGCGGATGAAGGAGACAGGATGAGAAGTCCAGAAACGGGACTCGTGTGCGTGGGAATTCACTGTGGCAGGAAACGTTACCTTAATTACTGAGGGCAGGAAGAGTTGTTCAAGCATTTGTCTTTGGATGATGAAAACAAAGAAAAATGTGAAGTTAAATGTATCCCATCCTGCGTGGTTGTTATTTAGCTGCTAAATCGTGTCTGACTCTTTGTGAGCCCGTGGACTAAGCCTGCCAAGCTCCTCTGTCTGTGGGGTTTCCCAGACAAGAGTACTGGAGTGGGTTGTCATTTCCCATCCAGGGGATTCCTCACCCAGGGATGAACTTTCCTCTCCTACATTGGCAGCTGGAGTCTACCGGTGAGCCGCCAGGGAAGCCCATACAACATGCTCAACTCAAAAATAAATTCTAGTCAAATTAAAAACATGAACTCATTTTTAGAGAAAAGCACAAAGACCTTCAAATATAGGACACTGACATTCCTAAAAGTTTTGGAACATAACCTCTAGAAGGGACCTGAGCCTGTAAGATATAAAGAAAATATCGAAATATTTGAGGCCATAAAAAAGAAAACTTTCTGTATTGGATTTTAACAAGAAGCCACCATAAACAGGGCTAAAAAGACAGTAACAACTTGGGAAAATAAATGCTGGGTCTTTGAATAGAAATGATTAATATCCATAATACATAAAGAGCACCCATGTATCAGCAACAAGAGGTAAATTACAAAGAGTGTGAGCAGCTGAGGGCAGAAGAACCCAAACTCTCAGTAGGAGGCAAGACATGCTCACCTTCACCAAGAGTCAGGGAAATGAAATTAAAGCAATGGTGAGATTTACCCTTTTTTACCTGATAGTGTGGGAAATCTAAGATTGATCATGTTGGGTGCCAGAGAATGAGCGCACAGGAGCAGCACCTTCCTACTGCTGGTGAGAATATAAATCAGCACAGTCTGTGAAAGACAAGTGACAAAAGCTATCAAAATGGGGTTGACCAGTGACCCCACGTCTAATGACCCGTCCTGAAGAAACGCGTATGAACGTGCACAACATACAGAGTCACCGTCTTGAGAATCAGAGGCCGCCCAGCTGCTCATCAGTAAGGGGAGGTGGCCCCAGCCCGAGTCCTGGGGAAATGACCAGGGTATTGAGGCAGGCAGACCGGTAACAGCCGGCACAGCAAAGCGTCAAAATGTTTTTACTGATTTGCAAACAATCCCCTCGCATGTGCGTGCATTTGTGAGGACCAGCCAGCTGTGCTTGGGTGCTGTGGGGCCGGCTCCAGCATGGAGGTGGAAGGGCTCTCTCCAAGGGGTCAGGAGACAGGATGAGGGTGTGCAGGAGGAACATTTCTGCTTTGCTCTCTTTCCTCCTGTTTGGTCAAATATCTTGCTGCAAGAACGTAGGCATGCACCCTTTTATCCAGCAAAGACCAGAGAAGGAGAGCAGACCCCCCTGGGAGAGCGAGGGCTGTGCACCATGTGGGCCGGGGGCTACTCCCACCTCTCAGGCCTGGTCTCCCCAGAAGGACTGGATGCTCCTGCCCACCCCCACCTACATGAGCCAGGACCCAACTGGGTCTGTCTCTTCGTGGGGTCCCCAGGCTGGTGCCCAGAAGGTGGCTGGTCTCAGAACAAGACAGGTGCTGAACCCCAGGCCTGACAGCCCCTGTGCAGGATGTGCGTCCGGGGCAGTGGGGTTTTCTACAAACATGCAGGCGTTTGGTTACTGATCTCTGATTAGTTTCCTAGGCCACCATGATAAACTGCCACCAACTGGAAGGCTTAAAAAAATCGAACAGCAGCGTATCCTGTCGCAGTTCAGATGTGCAAAGTCAAGATGCTGCACTCCCTCTAGACACTGGCGAGGAAGAGCCTTGCTGCCTCTTCCAGCTTCAGCGGGCTCCAGGTATGCCTTCATTTGTGGTTGCATATTGTGGGGGCCAATTTCCCTCAGTTTCCTTTGCTCCAACCTCCCAGCTCTGACGGCCGGGAGCGTGCTGCTCTCACCTTCTGCTCTCTGCTCCACCAGCACAGAGCCTGGCACAGCGGTCAGCTCACACTGACCAGGGACAAATCAGGGTCTCCGACCGCCTTCCTGAGCAGACTTGGGATTAAAATTGCAAAGTGCGAACCCCAGAGATGGGAGACTCACCCAGGAGGTGTGACAGAAGTAGAAATAGAAACACCGGGTCCAGCAGGTCCCTTCCTCCGTCACCCTGGAAGGTCCTCACTGCGGAGGATGTGACTGCCTGACCGTCAGAGGTGGGAGCCTGTGTCCCTGGTCCTCGGTGTGCCAGGGAGGGGGGCGGCGCCTCCTCACCCTCCTCTCTGCAGGCAGGAGCTGCACCCCTTAACAAGCAGCATGGGGCTGAGCAGGGAACTCTGATCTGATGAGGCCCTGTCTCATCCCCACTTGGATGACAGGAGGGGTGTCATGAACTGTTCCAGGAAGAGAAATCCGGAGGCCCTGGGAGGCCGTCCCCACATCCAGGGCTCTGGCACAAGATGCACCTCGCTCCAGACAGAGCCTCTGCCTTCAAGCACATCACACGAGCGCCTGAGCGCCTCGGGCACCTGCCCGGAGAAGACGCCTGGGCTTTGACTCCACACCCTGGGAAGGAACTGCTCAAGGCTATAGTTAAGCAGGCCGTCTGAAGTCTCCTGTACGCATTCACAGTGCTCCCGCCAGCCAGGCCTGGGGTATGAGGTGTGTCTCAAGGCCATGGAGAGCGGGCAGTGGCCACGCAGACAGGCCATGATGTAATAAGGGCAGTCACTGGGGCTGGGCCGTGGCTCACAAGGCTGAGGTCGTCTAGATGGCTGCAGGGCCCCTTTCCAGCACGGCCGCCCTGTGCGGGCATGGGATGTGGCCGGGGCTGAGGCTGCTGTGGGCTGTCTCACACCTGTTGCACAAGAGCAGAGTGTCCTTGGGGAGGTTACTGACCCACCTGCTGTCAGACTGCCAGCAGAGAACAGATCAGGGATTGCAGCCCAGACTGCCGGCTGCATCTGTTGCCCTGATCAGACATCCATCCTGGTACCCAGGGCTGGAGCAGGAGCAGGAAGTGGGGATGAAGGGGACAGTGGGGAAGGTTCAGGCAGAGAAAGGCCTGCACAGAAGCAGGGGTGCTGGAGGTGGGCGGATGCCTCACTCCCTCTGTGCTGTACGCTCCCTGCCTTTGGCCAGGCCGGGCTGGTCAGTGTCCCTCACAAGCTCACGAATAGAACTCATGGGCCCCAGGGTGAGTGCCTGCTCCCAGAAATGCTGGTGCTGCTCACCTGGTTCCTCAGCATAGCTCTTTATGCCCCGCTTTGCCCTGGTGGGGCTGCCCACCCATCCCTTCTGTAAACACGCAGGACACGGGCCGGGAATGCGGCAGGAGGTGGGAAGGGAGGGAGGAATAGGCAGGGGTCCCAAACGCTCCCCTCATACGAGACACTTCCCAGATGCCAACCCCCTTCTCTGGGTTCCCTTGTGGCCCACCCTGTCCTACCCCCTGGATGCCCTGCCCCTGGCCTGGCTCCAGACCCTCCTGGGCCTCACAGGGAGTCTGGCCGTGAATGACCTTGTTGGGAGGAAGGGTGGCACGAGTCATCAGGCCACTCTGCTCGCAGCACCCAGGCTGGTGCCAGGTCCCAGTGAACGGAACCCGCGCTGGGCCGGGAGGGAGGCTCGTGGTCACCGTCACTCCGTGGGGATGGGGAGAAGGAGGGAAAGGCCCAGAAGGGACTGTGAGGGCCGTGTCTGGCGGGCTGCTGGGCCCCCCAAGACCGGGCGCCTGGGGCTGCTTTGCTCTGCCACAGCTGTTTCCTCTTGTGCTTCTCGTCACCAGCCAGAGACACACTGACGGGCCAGAAGTGAAGACAGAAAAAGAGAAAAAACACCCCAAAAGCCTCAGTGCTGCGGAGGAAGCAACACCTGCACGGCCCCTCCAAGCCGTCCCCCACAGGAAGAAGAGCTGTGAGCTGTGTCCCCCACAAAGTCGCCCACCCGGGGCCAGAGCCTTGGCCCTGTGCCCAGAGGCAGCTCTAGACCAGGAAGCCTGGCTTCTCCCACTGCCACCCTCCCCACCAGGTGTCCTCCCGGGACATCCATTCTTTCCTTCCTGGCTCGGTGCCACGGAGGGGACACACCCTAGACTGTGCAATCCCCCCACCCCCACCCCAATGATCACTTCCATTGGCTCCACTGCAAAACCGAGGACCCCTGGCTCAGCCCGATAAGTATCACGCCCAAGGCCACGCCATTAGGAGGTGGCACAGCTGGCACTCAGCCCCGCCCCTGTGCTGTGGGTCACCAGGCAGCCCTGCCGTCTGAGATGTCACATGTCCCTGCGTCAGGTGGCAGAGTGGCTGCTCTGTTGTGCCCCAGGGGTCAGTTGGCAGAATGGTGGGCAATAGCATGGGGGCGGGGCTGAATGGGTCCAGCTCAGTCACAGCTAGGGAGCCCGCTTCTGCAACAGATGGGGCATGGTGGGGGGAGAGTGACGCCTTCAACCTGGCTTAAAAGAGGGAAGGATTGTGTGTGTGTGTGTGTGATTCTATGACCAAGCAACAGGAAGTCCTGCAGTGGTCCAGTTACTGCAGGATTCTAGGCCCCAGTAAGGCAGAAAGACTCAGTTTCCCCATCGCTCAGCTTTGCCACCAGCCACAATGGCTTCACCCTCTAGCTTCCTGAGATAACTCAGCACCTCCAAGGATTCATGGAGGTACCGCCAGATTCCTCATGGTCACAAAATGGCTGGAGACTCACAGCTATTAGGGAAGAGTACAATCTTCTCCAAGGGCTAAATACAGTGCTGTCTGTCACCCACACTGTGAGACATACTGGAGTCACATGCTCACTCTGAGCCAATCATGTGATCGGGAGGGGCAGACCTGTGATTTCCAAGGCCTGAGTCACATGTTATCCCTGGCGTCACCCACAGATCAGAGGGCAGAGAGGGGTGGGAGTTAGAGGAAGAAGAGGACAGGGAGGCTGGAGCAGCGTCCACAGAGGCCACAGGGGTTCCAGCCTCCGTGAACTGCCCACCTCTGTAGCAGTTTGGCCTCGGGCCTGCAGTGGTCCATCCGGGGTCTAACGTTTCTCCTACAAACCTTTCCAGGAAATTCAAATAGGAGCCAACAGAGAGGCCCTTTACGAAATGAGTCTCAGCTGATTGTGGGAGTCGGGAGGTGGGAAGGAGAGAACCGGGCTGTCACGGTGAGGTCATCTGGGCACAGAGGAAGTGCCTGAGGACAGAGAAGGAGGCAAACTGCCTGGCAGCCTGGGGGCTGCTCCCGACAGCCACACATGCCTGGGGGATGACGGATGGCTGCCCAGGAAGCGGGGGACCGTGGGGGTGGAGGAAGCACCTCCTCTGACAGGTCAGACTCAGCCCTAGTTTCCTCCTGTGGTTCAGCGCCCTGGGGCCGGCAGGGAAGCCGGGGATGAGCTGCCAGCCCAGAGCTGCGCTCCCCAATCCGAGCGTAATGCGTGCGGCGTGGCTGTCAAGCTGCCATCCTCCGTTAATGCCGCAATGCATTTTTAATACATTCCATTTTTCTTTAATTTCAGATTATATTGGGTCTGGTAGACTCTCTCTTCATTACTGAGTTGTGCATCGTTAAGTAGTGAGAATGGCTCCGTGGAGTGAGGCGGCCTCCCTCCCTTTCAGGGTCCCCTGCCTGGGAACGCAGTCTTTGTAGTTCGGTTTGAAGGACAGAGATGTGAAGTTGTGCCTCCAGACCCCACTGCCCGCAGTCTCTTCTCTCCCAGGCTGCCACCCCCTCCTCCTACTCTGTAGCCAACTCCCTCCCTCGGGGAACTGGGCTGGGGGACCTGGGCAAGCCCTCATCTGGTTCCTCCCCTGCGGTGGCCCAGGCTCTCCTCACTCATCAGAAGGGGCCCCAGTGTCTGGCGCAGGTCTGACCGCTTCCCCTGACCTGCCTCCCAAATCGGAAGGTCATGGTGGAGTTTCCACTGAGGCCCAGCCCTGAGTTACCTCCCTGTGGGAGAAGCAAAGGGAGAAAATGGTTGCCGTTGACAGAGACCTTAGGACCTAGTGGGAAACATGCGTGCCGCCTGCACATGAAACATAGTCTCACCTGAGACAAGGGTGTGCTGGTCGGGCTGAGCAGTCAGGGTGGGCTTCCTAGAGGAGGAGGAGCTATGGGCCTTGCTCCACTTGGCCAGCCAGATACTCACCCACACTGGGCCTGGAGCTCCCCAACAGTGTGCTTCCTTCCTCGTGTTTCCTTTAAATGAAGGAATGAACTATCAAGAGCACAAATGCAAGGAAGCCGCAGAAGGTGGGGTAGGAGTGGGGGGAGGGAGGAAATGGAGCGCCCAGCTCCCTGCTCTGGATACTCCAGGGATGAAAAGAAGGAGGGGGACTGGCCTCCATCCCACAGGGCCTGCGGTCAGCGCCTTGCCGGCCTTGCTGCCTTCAGGCCGTCCTCGCCCTCCAAAGTGGCTGCATCCTCGCCGCCACTCACAGAGCGCTCCGTCAGCATCACCTTGGTAGGGACCTGGGTAGAAATGCAGATTCAGACCCCACCCACACCCACAGACAAGGCGTCTGCAGGTTATATCTGGGGGAGTTCTGTTTTCAGAAGCCAATGTCTGCCTGCTTGTTGATGGCTCAATGCTCCCTGTTTCCTCGTGAATGAAGGTGCAGGCCCCTCTGCCAAGGACGACTGTCCAGCCAGCCCCTCACCCTCACCTTTTGACTAGCCAGCTCATGCTGTGGAGTAAGCCACTGAGTGCCTTCCTCCCTGAGTCATTGCCTCTCCCAGAGCCCTCCCCAGAGTCCCCTCCTTACCAGCCCTCCAGATCCTCCCCAAGCCTCCCACCAAGCCCATCACTCTCTGTCCACTGCTGTCTGGGCCCAGGACCAATCACGGCCCCTCCTCACAAAGGCAGAGCCAAGTCAGCGTCAGTTCGGGATCCCCAGCCCTGTCTGTGCCTGGCGCAGAGCAGGCATCCATGAAGAACTGCAAAATGCGTGGGTGGCTGTTCTCTGTCCCAAGCAGCTCTTAATCTGATGATGAGCTGCAGCCTCCGCTCTGGAGCCTGTTGTCCTGAGGAGATGGCGGAGCCCAGCCTCCCGCAGCCTTAATCTAGTCGGGGTAAACAGCCTCGTGCACGAAAGTGACTTGAGAACACGGACTGAGAGCCGTGTGGCCAGTGCCAATGAATGCGGTGCACCCAAGGCTGAAATTAGGGGGGAAGTGCATTAACCTGGTGGCTTAAGTTAAACCACAGCCACATCTCTTTTCAAATTAAGTCCCTCGTTCATATTGTTCCTCATCACATGGGAAGAGTTGCCGCTACTGGCGGTCCATTCTCCCTCTCTGTGAATTGGGACATGGCTGAAAAATTAAAGGGGACCCCTGAGTCCCCAGGAGACTCTGCAGACACTGAAGGGCTTGCATCTCAGAACTGGTGCCTTTCCTACAGTTCAGGGGTTTCCATGCACCAGTTGCTAAAATGAGAAAGTTGAAATATGCAGAATGTTTACACGGAATATTAATGGTCCTTTCTCACCTGAAATCCTTGCTTACAGGACATTTAATGATCCAGACCTCTGTAACAACGACTCTCCTAGTTGTTAGCTTGGTCTGAAGGTCTCTCTGCACATCTGACAGCCTCCTTTGTCTCCCACCCCCACCTTTCCTGCAGACCCAGTGTTCTTGATGTGGCAAGAAAAGGCCCTTCCTGCCCACGTGCCCGGCTCTGTCTGCAGCCGTGGCCCCTCACCCCGTCCTCCCATGGCACTGGAGCTTTGCAGTGACTCACACCCAGTAGACGCTGCTTTCTGTGCAGCCTCCGCCATGCTGAGCCTTCTGCCTGGAACCCACACCTTGCTCCCTCTGCCTGGGTAATTCCCCTCATCTCTGTGACTCAGCTCAAGGACCCTGGGCTTCAGCAAGCTCTCAGTGCTGTTTTGATGTGCTCTCACATCAGTTTCCTCTTAGCATGAGAGCCTCTCAAGGGCAGGTTCCTGACCATGACCAGCACCAGGCCATGACGATTACCAGGAAGAGACATTCATTTAATGCCTTCAGAGTCTAGGTGCCTGGTTTTCCTGCTTTCTGGTTCTTTTTGGGGATGCTTGTGAGCCATTATTGTCAAATACTTCAGTCCTGGAGTCTGAGGTTGTGACTTCAAATCCCCACTCGGTCACTTGCTGTCCATCTGGCCTTGGCTTCTCTCATAGCTTCTCTGTGTTAAGTTTATCATTCTTAGAGGATGAATAGCCTGCCACCCCATAGATCACTGAGAGAATGAAATGAGACACTGTGTAGGAAGCACTCTGGACAGTGACGGACAGGAGCCCACTCATGGAGTCAGTGGTGATTGAGGACCCACGGTGTCCTAGGGCTGGTCACGCAGCAGGGAAGCACTGCGGTCACTACTGCCTCAGCCACTCCTGTTGCTATTACTACCACTGCTAATATTAGTAACCCCAGCACCCCTGGAAGCTGGGGTAGGGGTTCCACCTCAATCAGTGGCTGGGACGACCATGTGCTATACTGTGCTTCGTCACTCAGTCATGTCCAAGTCTTGGCAACCCCATGGACTGTGGCCCACCAGCCTCCTCTGTCCCTGAGGATTCTCCAGGCAAGAATACTGCGGTGGGTTGTCATGCCCTTCTCCAGGGGAATCTTCCCAACTCAGGGGTTGAACCCAGGTCTCCCTCGTTGCAGGCAGGTTCTTTACCATCTGAGCCACCAGAGAAACCCAAGGAAACTGGAGTGGGTAGCCTATCCCTTCTCCAGAGGAACTTCTGGATCCAGGAATTGAGCCAGGGGAAATGACCATATCAGTGACTGAAAATGTTGGAGAAAAACTTTCAGGTGAGAAAGGACTGTTTCTATTCCATGCAAACATTTTGCATATTTGGATTTTCTCATTTCAGTAACTTGTACATGGAAATCCCTGAACTGACAGAAAAGGCACCATTTCTGAGGCATGACAGAAGAATCAAGATTCACTATGTCAGCCAGAATTGAAGTAGGAAAACCTCCCTTCCCATTTCACACATGTTAAATATTGATGAAAAGGGAAGCCCTCCCCAGTTATAAATATATTTCAAAGCTTAAAAGAGATCATTTTATATAAGAAAGAGGTGGAGTCTTAAAAGATGGAGCAAGAAAATCAAACATGGTCTCATATGAGTTTCAGTAGGAGACAGTGAATTGGAGAGGAAATATTTATGGGTATTATGGCTATAAATCTTCCAGAAGCTGAGAAAGATATGTCTCCAGATAAGAGAAACACAATTTATGACAAGAAGAGTGAATACAAACAAATGCACAACAAGATATATTTTAATGAAATGGCAAAATGTTGAAGAAAAAGATCTTAAAAGATACAAGAGAAAAAAGATCAAGGCAAACTTATTACCAGTCACAAGGGGTTTCTGGAACAATATAATAATGCATTCAAATTGCTGAGGAAAAATAATGGTCAACCTAGAATTCTATACCCAGCCAGACTACCATCCAAGGAAGACAAAAGTCAAGATTGTTCAGATGTACAAGGATTATTGATCTCAAACCTCACTGAAAGAACTAACGTATGGTGTAATTCAACAAGGAGGAAAAAACCCAGAGGAAAAGAGTTAACATTCAAGAAACATGGGTACATTGATTGATAAAATATATTTATAAGTATAATTGAAGTACTAACTATATTTAATAATCTGACTAAATTTTTATGCTTACATAAAGGAGCAAAAAGAAATTCCTACAGAATAATTAAAGAGAAAATGAATTAAATGCTTAAAGTATGGAAAGGTCTTGGTCATTCACAGAAAGAAGATGGAGATTCTGAAGTTCTCTATAATGTATAGAATTTTTAAATTTAATTCTGTGTTTATACTTTCAAGTAATCACTAAAATATTTGAAATGTGACTAATCATTGCCAAGCTTGCTGAGATATAAAAGAGAAAGCTGTCAATCAGACAGCAAAAGAGGATGAAAATAAAAAACAAAGGATAGTAAAATCAAAATAAGAGGATAGAAATAAGTACAATATTCTAGTAATCAATTGCAATACATGCAAATGTATTCAAAAGAGATTATAAGATTGGAACATAAATGGAATTTATATGAATGTATATATATATATAGGAAAGTTAAAGCAAAAGCATACAATACTAATTATAACAAAATCATTCTAGCAACATTAATTTCATGTGAAATTAAATTTAAGATGGCTGAACTGGAGAATCAAGAATCATTTCTGTTTAAGTCAAGGCATGGTTGATGGCAATCAGTGCTGCTATTCAGCATTTCCCTGGATACTGTAATCTGTGCTGCAAAAAGGAAAAAGATAGACAATGGAAGGAGCTAAAATTGTGGCTATTTACAAATTACACAATTGTCCAGGAATCTGGACAACTGATGAAAGCTCAGAAGACATCATCAGAGTTTCCGGATACAGTAATCAACATATAAAAAAAGAGTAGTTGAATATAGAACTAGCATTTAAAGAATCCATGATATTCTCACATGCAAAAAACTAGCAAAGTAATGTGGTAGAGAAAGACAAAATGACAAAAACTATGTTACCTAGGAATAAATGTAACAAAAGATACATAAGAGCTTTTATGAAGAAATTACAAAGTTTATTGAAGGATGTAATAGAAGACCTGATTAAATCGATTTTCATGGATGGGTAGACTTGCTATTGTAAAAATCACAATTCTTTCCAAATTAATTGAAACATCCAATGGTATCTCAATCAAAATGCCAATTGTACTATTAGTGAAAATTGACAAGCCGATTCCAAAATTCATTTGGAGTAAAAGTTCAAGAATAATCATTAAGAAAATAAGTTTACAGAGGGAGGACTTGAATACCAGATGTTAAAAAGTATTATGAAAAACATAGAAAATAAAACTGGACTATACTGGTATAGCAAATTACAAATATCACAAATGGATCAGTGGAAGAACAACAAGAAACCCTACAGAATAGCTTTGAAACAAGATGATGTACATTTGGGAATTTAATGAATTATAGAAGCAGTGTTACAAATCAGTGAAGAATGGATGGGTGGCTTAATATGGGAACTTTTCATCAGAAAAGAAAATGATTAGATTCCCTCCCTTACTCTACTCAATACAACGAATTCCACATGATTAAAGACTGAACTCTGGGAGTTGGTGAGAGACAGGGAGGCCTGTCGTGCTGTGATTCATGGGGTTGCAAAGAATCAGACACGACTGAGCAACTGAACTGAACTGAACTTAAAGACAGAAATGAGAATTTTTTAAAAGTCTTTAAAACTCCTTAAAAGAATTATATAATATTTTTATTACAACTCAAGAATAAGAAATAATTTCTTAGACAAAACCCAAAGAAAGCAATACCCAAAGCAAAGATTAATGAAAGTAACTACAACAAATGAAAACCTTTGGTACCCAATAAACCAGCAAGCATAATAGAAGTGCAGGAACAGGCGTGGAACAATTTGAAGCACATGGGAAAAACACTAGTGTCCAGATTTGCAAATAACCTGCAGCAATCAATTAAGAATAAAGTAATACTTTAACCACCTGATGTGAAGACTTAAGTCATTGGAAACATGTCGATGCTGGGAAAGACTGAAGGCAAAAGAAGGGAGTGGGAGAGAATGAGATGGTTAGATCGCATCTTTGACTCATCGGACATGAATTTGAGCAACCTCTGGGAGATAGTGAGGAACAGAGAAGCCTGGCCTGCTGCAGCCCCTGGGGTCACAAAGAGTTGAACACAACGTAACAGCAACAAAATGATACAATAGAACAGTAGACAAAGGATGTGAACTTCAAGTCACCAAGGAGGAGTCCCAAGTGGTTAACAGTGGGAACGATGTACAAACTCAGCAGCACTAGGGACGTGCAAATTAAACAATAGATACCACGCATAAGCCTCACAAAAGCAAGACAACGGTGCAAGGGCTAATGAGGATGTGGACTCTGGGAAGGAGGCGGCTTGCTGTGCAGCAGGAAGCATCATTGTTTCAGCACCGTGGACAGCAGACCGGCGAGCCCAGTGAGGGTGAAAATGTGGGCGTCCCTTTTGCCGGAAATTCTACTTCTGCTCCTCCAGACCCAGCAAGCCCTTCTCATTATAAATACTGTATAACACCCCGCTACTCTCTTGACATGAAAATCATAGGCATTATAACCTAACCATCACATATTATTTTTTTTAAATCAATATAATGCCCTACCTATAATGTGAAATAGAAATAAAAGGAGAAGAATTTACAATAGAATGGTATGTAACTCCATATATTCATGCTCAGGCACAGTGAAGTGAGAGACTCAATGAAGGTGTCAAATGCTTTTATTTTCTTAGAATGAGTAAGCTTGTATTTGAAATATTTAGCTGAATAACGTCTACACTTCCCTATGCATACAGCATCCTGAAATAAGACTAAGAACACTGGCATGGATGTGTGTGTATAATCACTGTCAGTAGCGATGCAAGCGTGGACTAGCACAGGTGTGCCTGGGTGCCTAGGAGAGAGGATCACGGGCCGCACAGCCCACAGGGCTGACATTACAGAGAGCCTCCAGCATGGTGGCACTGCTCGAACGCCTTTGCTGACAAGACTGGCTGGAACGGTGAAGGACTCTGGTAAAGTTCTGAATAAAATGCCCTCTGATCTAAGCTGTATTTACAGGGTAGTTGCATTACTGGCAAGCTCCACGTAAGTGTTCAGTTTATATCCAATCTTTCTACCAAAAATATTTTTATTTAGATATTAAATTGCATAAACAGATTCTCTGACATGAATGCTCAGATGGGACATTTGAAAGCTGTGAGAGCTGCAGAGCAATCCTTCATGTGCGTGCTGACCCCAGATTGTAGTGTCACCCCTACATCTAGCACTCCTGGCCTCTAACCCCTCAATGCCTGTACCATGATTCCAAGCATGTGAAAGCCCCATGTGGGTGGTAACAGGGATGGCAATGTCCCACTGAGCACCAGAGCCCTAGACCCCCATCAGGTGGATGCACAGGGAACCAGGCACTTGGCTGCTTAGTGTCTGTGCCAGTGAATGTCTGGAAAATGACCACATGCGATGGACCATTATAGGTCAAATAGGTAAACTTGGGGAACCTTTGCTTCCATTAACGATGGGCTCAGTAATTATTTCTAACTTTTCTGCTAAAACTGGATACCATACTTAAAACAACATCTTAAAAGCATTGAACAATGAAGCACAGTGAAGAGTCCAGAAACTGACCTGTACAAATAGAGTCTAGTGAGTTTTAAAAAGTGCAAAATCATTAGCCTTGGCAATGAAGAATTTCTACAAATGGTGCTGAAACAGTGGCCATGCAAAAATTGAATCTTGACCCTTAACTCACATGTTACCCCCAAATTAACTCAACATGGACCACAGACATGAAAGAGAATGTAAAGTCTAAAACTTCTACAAGGAAACGTAAGAGAAAAATCTTTGTGACCTTGGGTTAGGCTTGAGTCAACTATGGCCCATATAAAGCCCTGTCATAATTTAATAAGAAGAAAACTAACAAACCAATAAAAATGGGCCAGAGATATGAACATTTTACCTAAGAAAATATACTGGTGACAAATAAACAGAAGAAAATACACTCAACATTAGTCACCAGTAGAGACATAGAAATTAAGATTACTATAAGTAAACAGTGCATATCTATTAAAATTTGAGGGTATACAGGGCCTCCCTGGTGGCCCTAGTGGTAAAGAACCCGCCTGCAGTGCAGGAGACATGAGACATGAGTTCGATCCCTGGGTCGGGAAGATCCCCTGGAGGAAGGCATGGCAACCCACTCCAGTATTCTTGCTGGGAGAATCCCATCAACAGAGGAGCCTGGCCGGCTACAGTCCATAGGGTTGCTAAGAGTTGGACACGAGTGAAGTGACTTGAAATATAGCGTGTGTATATGTGCTATAGTTACCCAACAACATCAAGTTCTCGCAAGGACGCAGAGCTCCTGGCGTCCTGAATTCATCGCTGGTGGGAGTGTCAGTGGTGCAGCAGCATCTCAGCGTTGGAAACACAGTTTGGTGTTTCCCTAAGTGGTCAAGTGTTCACTTGTAGTATGGCCCAGCAATCCCACTCTTAGGCCTTTTCCCAAGAGAAATGAAAGCCGATATTTTCACTAGATCTATATGTGAATGTTTATTGCCATCACCAAAAATCCCCAAGTAGCCTATCCCGGGTGGAAGAATAAACACAATGGGCCCCTCTGCACTGCAGGGCCCTCTTCAGGACTGAGCAGGAATGAGCTGGATGCTTTTGAGTACTGGCGTGAGTTCCAGAGGCAGGATGCTACTGAAGCCAAACCCCAAATGCCACACACTCTGCTATTCCATTTATACGACATTTGAGAAGAAGCAAACATACCGGTGGTTGCCTGGGGTAGAGATGCGGCAAGAGCTGGACCACAAAGAAGCAGGAGCAGGAATTTGGGGTTGATAAGGCTCCTAAATGTGATGAGGATTTGTCAAAATCTGTTAAACTGGACACAAAAAATGAATGTTACTGTATGCAAATTAAAAATAAACTTAAGCAAATAAAAATGTAGCTGTTCAAACATCTGACTCATCAAATCTACCTAGACGAATACAGAATCTTATGGAAATCTGAAAGAGTGCTGAGATAAACGCATGGAATTTTCACTGTGGCATTGTTTCTAACAGGGGAAGTCAAGCATAAATCCGGACATCAGGGTTCCATTTGAATACATTCTGATATAGCTACAAGATCTTAGTAAACTACAGACATAATGAATGGTATGGCTAGATTTCAAAGGCACATTTTGAATGAAAAAGTATGTTTCAGAATACGTACAGCAGGAGAAAATGTTAATTACCATGACTTCATAGTAAGTCTTGATTTATAATTCTCTCTTATATGATTTTTTAAAAACCCCAAGGCAATAACATGCGTTTTTCATTGATACATACCTCACAGCATTAATATAAAGAAAAGCTCTGGCAGTTTATCCTCACGGCTGAGAGAGGGATTCTCCTCTGATCTTGAGGATTTGAAGGAGACTTCAGCCTGATCAGAATTGTTCATTTCCTTTATATTTTAAATATCTGGAGCAAAACCAGGACAATTTAATTTGGGTGGGTAGATGTGGGTGTTTGTTTTTAATTCACTGCAAAAAGAAAAAAAAAAAAAAGCTATCAACTAGCCCCAGTTCCCTTCCTGTCAACGAGCTGGTTTCCCTGTGTCTCTTGGCTCCAAGTCCAAACTCCCCTGCTTTGCTCTGTGACCCTTGGGGCTGGGATTGGCAAGCACCATCTCCAGGCTCTGGGCGTCTGACTGCTCTTTGTTGCTGCCAGTGGGAGACTGGAAGGCACAGTGGGGACAAAGGACTGCAGAGCTCTTTGCCGGCCTTGGGGCATTACCCCAGCACAGTCACCCTCCACAGGGGCACCGGCAGGGCCAGGGGCTGAGCCTGGCTGCTGGGAGCCCCCGTTCCAGCTCTGCAGAGCAAGATTCAACATCAGCCCACGAGCACTCCTCTGAGCTCTTCTGAGCTCCAGTAGCCTAGGGAACACACTGCCTCTGCAGCTACTGCATCTGAGTCACCTCACCTCCCTCCGTCTGCCGCCTCAACCTCCAACACCAGGTAAGCACCCCCACGGCAGCCTCCCTCTGATTACCGCACCTGGATCCTGCTGATGCACAGCCGCCACCTTATTCCGGCAGGTTCTGATTTTGTCGGTTCCCACACTTCCCTTCATCTGCCCCCTCCACCCCGTCCCGGGCTTCAGGGAGCCCACCCACCTTCTCCATCAACCCGGGTTCAGCTAGCCATCTTTCTTCTGCTTCTCTGGGCCTGATGCTCTACAGAACCACACACTTCAATTCCAGAAGATCCAGTTTAACAGAAACTCACTTGCCGGGCGTAGCAGTTTAGTGGCGTCCGTGGGGGGCTGAGAAAGGAACGTGACAGTGCTTACTGCCTGGGGACATCAGACTCACTGCAGACAGGCACGAAAGCGCCAGCATGCAGGAGTCTATACCGCACATCAAAAGACGGGTGCCTGAAGACTTCTCCGATGGCAAGAACCCAGGTAATCCAGAAAGGATGGGCATCCAAAGCCCGACTCCACAGTTGGACACCCGGAGACCTGAGGGAGGCCAGGCCAGGCGTGGGATGGTGCGGGGAGAGGCACTGCAGCCTGCTCCAGTGGAACTGGTCCAGGGGACCCTGAGAGCACAACTGCTCCCGGAAAGGTCAGGGACTGGGGCCAGCGGTGGGCGGGGGAGGCTGGCTGTGGGGGCCCCTGAGGAGCGTGAGCAGGATGGCCAGGGGTGATGGCCATCCAGAACCCTCCAGGCTGCAGAGTGCCATGCCATTCGGGGCTTGGCATGTGGGTGCTATGAATGAGGAGGGTGTTGTGTCCAGAAGCTCCTTGCCACGGTTAACATGCCGCCTTCCTGGGAAATAGGGCACTGATCAAAGAGCAGGCTCACGGAACCTCCCTAGCTGTCACCCCAGCTTCTGATCCATCACAGCTTGTGGCCTTTACCCGCTAAATGGTTTTATACCTAGTCTTCTTCCCACTGCTCACTTCCACATCCTGAGCCACCGTTGCCTTTGACCTTGGAAATGGCAGTGACCTGTGAGCTGCTCTCACCGCTGCTGCTCGGTGCCCCATCCCACTTGCTGTCCCTGGGATAAAGCTGTACCTTTACTGCGGTCTCCGATGGAGGCAGAGTCTGGCCTCACCTGCCTGTCAAGCTCCCCTCCATCCACACCCTCCCTTGCTGCTGGCCCTCATTTCCCCACGCGTCCTACACTCTCCCCCACCCCAGGGCCCTTCAAAGGCCCTGAGGACCCTCGCCAGTGTGCTGCCTCACTTGATCCCTTCTGGCTGGATCGTCCTGCTCCCTCAGACCCGAGCCGGGGTGTCGTCCAGGCTCCTTACCTGACCCGAAGGCACGCCCTTCATTTGCTCTCCCAGCAGGTGCTGCGCCTTCCCCGGAAGGAACCTGAGGTTTCCATCCAACATCTATATCGGTTTGCATCATAGTTAGCGGTGGAAGAATGAGTACTCCGCTGATAACCGGGAATAAGATGAGGATGCCCACTCTCACTACTGCTGGCCAACATGGTCCTAAAGGTCTGGCCAGAGAGATAAGACAAGTAAAAGTAACAGAAAGCTGTAGACACCGGGAAGGAAGAAACAAAACTGGATCTAAAGGTAGATAACATGACAGTGTCAATGTAGAATCCCACGGAATCTACTAATTTAAAAGGGAAAAGAGAAGATCATGAAGAAGAAGGAAAAAACCTCCTGGAACTAGTAAGTGTGTTTAGCAAGGCCATAGGCTACAAGATCAACATACAGAAATAAATGTACTTTAAAAACTAGCAGTGAATATGTGGAAAGTGAGATTAAAACTACAAAGCCATTTATAATTACTCAAAAAATGAAGTAGCTGTAAATCTAATACAACATGAACAGAAACTATATGCTGAAAGCCACACAAATGCTGGTGAAGGAAATTTAAAAGATCTAAGTAAATGGAGACAAATACCATGTTCATGGATTGGAATAGTCAACAGACTAAAGACGTTAATATTCCCCAAACTGATATGCAGGTTTAGCAGAGTTCCTATCAAAATCCCAGGAAGTTTTTTCTATAGATATAAATAAGATCATTCTCAAATTTGTATGCAAAGTCTGATAAACTAGAATAACTAAAACAATTTTCAAAGAGAAGAACGAACCCGAGGAATCGGCCAGCCTGATTTCAGGACTTACTGCGTTTTCATCAAGACTGTGTGGCGCTGGCAGAGGAAGGGGATGCACAGGCTATGGAGCGGAACAGGAGGCCCAGAGCCGCGCCCTCTCAGATTGCTCGGCCGACTCCGGACAGAGAGCAACAGCAAGTCCACGCGCAAGGACGGTCTCTTACACAGTGATCCCAGAGCACTTGGATATCCGCAGACAAAAAGCAAAGAGCCCTCAGCCGACACCTAACACCTTCCACAAAATCAAATCCAAATGGTCATAGATTTAAATGCAAAGTGTGAAACTGTGAGACTTTTTGAAGAACGCATAAGAGAAAATTTTCCAGACTTGGCGAAGAGTTCTTAGACATGACACAGAAAGTATGATCCATAAAAAAGAATTAATAAAGCTGGATCTCATCAAAACTAAAAACTTGTGCTCTGCAAATGCCGTTGTCAAGGGAATGAAAAGATAAGCTATGGATGGAGGCAAAAACACATATCTAACACAGTACTCATTTCTTAAAAGATACAAAAAATTCTCAAAATTTAGCAGGAAGAAAACCAACACGTCAAATAAAAAATGGTGAAGGAAGTGAAGAAACCGTCCCTTAAAGAGTGTGTATGGGCTTCCCAGGTGACGACAGTGGTAAAGAACTTGCCTGCCAATGTAGGAGACATAAGAGATGCGGGTTGGATCCCTGAGTCAGGAAGATCCCTTGGAGGAGGGTATGGCAATCCACGCCAGTATTCTTGCCTGGAGAATACCATGGACAGAGGAGAGTGGTGGGCTATAGTCCACAGGGTCACAAAAGAGCTGGACACAGCTGAAGAGACTTAGCAGCAGCAGCATCAAGAGGGTATACAGATGGAAGGAAAGCACATAAGATGTTCAACCTCACTAGCCATTGGGGAGACGCAAATTAAGGCCTCAGTGAGAAACCACTATGCACCTATTAGGACAGCTGACATGACACACACGATGTACGCACACACAGTACCAAATGCTGGTGAGGACCCCTGAATAAAATGCTGGCGAGACCATCTGAAGCTCAGGCCCTTCTGGTGGGAAGGTAAAACGGTATAGACACCTGAAGTATTGTTCAGAAGTTCCTAAAAATCTAATCAAACACAGACCGTACAACCCAGCAACTGCACTCTTGGGCATTTCTCCCAGAGAACTGAGAACTTGGGTCCATATAGATACCTGTACACAATTGTTTATTAAAGTGCCCCACACTGGAAACAACCAAAATGACCCTCTGTAAGAGAAAGTTTAGAACAGATTCTGTCCTGGCCGGTCCACTCTACGAATCACTACTCGAATAAAGAGACACAAAGGAATAAAGAGACACAAGCTACTGAGACGCACCCCAGTTTGGCTGGATCCCAGTGACATTATGCTGAGTAAAAATGAACCGACCTCTAAAGGTTATGTACTGCATGAAGAACATAACGTTCTTGAGAATCATAGAGATGGAAAAACAGATTAGTGGTTGCCAAGGGTCAGCGTGGTAGCAGGGGTGGGGGGCTTTGTGGAGCTGGAGCCATCCTGTAACCTGATCCTGGTGGCGGGGGTGGGGGGGACCATGTGATTAGGTGCTGAAAAGCTCCACACATGTCGCTCCAGGGTCAAGCTCCTGGCTTTGATGGAGTTCTTACGTCTTCATTATCCTGCCTGTGTCATAAGACGCGACCATCGGTGGAGACTGAAGAAAGGGCACATGGGAATTCTCTGTACTCTTTGCAACTCCCTATGAATCCGCAGTGATTTCAAAAAAAAAAAAAAATTAAATGTTAATTGTAGAAAAATACAGAAGCGCCTTGTTTGGGCAGCCTTCATTCCTCCTCCTGACATGCCTATCCCTTTTCCCTTCCACTCCAGCAAAGGAGGTCTGGAGCCTGAACTTAGGTGGGTGGGCTCGCGGGTGTGAGCTTTGGCAACAGGGCAGGAGGCAGGGAAGACTCCTGAGTCTGGACCCTGAACAGCTCAGGTTTGCTCATTATTTGGCAGCTTCTGGACCAGGTGCCCCGTGTCCTGTCTGCACAATGTGGGTGGAGATGCTGTGAGGGTGAAGTGGAATCATGGCTGGTACACATTCTGCAAACTCTAAGCTCCTGAATCAGGACAGGAGGGACACACGCCAGGCGTTTCCAGAGCTCTCAGGAGCTCCCTGGAGGCAGGGCCGGGTCGTCGGCTGTGCTGCCATGTCCTGTTGCAATCTTCAGGGAGACTAGAGGATGTGCCTGGGATGTAGGACAGAGCCAGGCTCCGGGAGGAGGGGTGTCACCATGCTCCCCTCAGCTGGAGGGCTCCCTGTGGCAAGTCCCCACCGCTCTGTTCCCTGGGCCCCGGAGTGGCAGTCATGGGTGGGAACGTGTGACAGCCACAGCCTTTCAGAGCTGGGAAGGGCAAGCAGGACAGCTGGAGGCCTCCCGCTGAGCGGCTTCATAATTAGAAGCAAAATCAAAGAAAACCGCTGCAGCAATGGCTTCAAACAGGGCAGGTTTGAAATCAGCCCACATCAGGGCTTGTCAGCCGGGATGCTGATTAGAAAGGAAGGTGAGTGTGCAAGTGTGTGTGTGTGCGCGCACACGTGTGCACACGTGGCTTTGAATTTTCTCCAGAATTGCTGGTGTTGTCCCAGAGCCAAGTGTCTCCCAGGAAACCTGCTGAGTGTCATTGACTTTCAGCTTGAGACCCATTTGGCTCTTCCCCACCGGCCCAGAGCCTGGATCTCAGCGGACGCTCCTGTCACCTCGCAGGACAGCAGGAGCAGCTGGCGAAGGAGGGACAGGGCTGGCACCTGAGAGAAGGTGGGATCCCTCTAACCACCTCCCTCCCAGCATGGGCAGTTGCGGAGTGGCTGTTAACTCCATCTTCTCAGGGCCGCTCCGGAGAGTCTTCAGGAAGAATGGGGGTGGCAGGAAGTCTCCCTCCCGGGAGCCTGGATTTGAGCCTTGCTGTCGGGGAGTGAGGACAAGCCCCCCCACCAGCCCCAGGGCAGAGTGGAGCAGGAAGACGCTCACAACCTCTGTGACAGGAACAAAGCAGGAGGCAAAGCAAGCTCTGCAGAGCCCCAAGTGCAATTCAAAGCCGACAGTCCACCTGCTGTCTCTCTCTTCCCAGAGGCCGCCCCCTCCCCACCCTTACCTTCCCCCCTCACCTCCAGGCACCAGATAGCTCAGATGCAGCCCATCCTCTGGGCAGGTGGGTAGGCATTCCTGGACAGGTCTGGGTGGTGCCCTCCCCGGAGCTGTGCCCTCTGATCCCCATGAGCAGGCTCAAGGCACAGGCCCAGGAAATAGCCTTGTTCCACTGCCAGAGCCCCTGACAGCAGCGCTTACCCAGCAGAGCAGGAGATAGCCTTGTGGGGAGGGCTGGTGGGGAGTGACAGGGGTCACCGTCCCAGGAAGCGGCCAAGGGGTAGCAAGGTGCCAGGGCCCTCTCGCAGCCCTGGAACTTGCTGGGAACAGGATAAGCAGAGGTGGTCCTGCAGGGATGGGGAGGTAGCCTTGACCTCTGCAGGCCTTTGATGACCCATGGCTGAGCCCGGAGCCCCAGCCTGCCATCTGCCAGCTGTGTCACTGCCACCCTTCAGGAATGAGACTGCCAGCCATCAGGGAGCTCCGGGGTGGGAGGCCTAGGAGACATCTGATGGGCTCCCTGCCGAGACCCATCAATTGTCCCAGTATGATTTCTTAATCATTTTGCAAGTAATTAACTGGCACTCTTATTAGCACGCAGGCGCTCTGTAAAAGTTTCAGGGGGCAGGCAGCTGCACTGGGCGAAACTCAGACTGGGTGATTCTTAATTACAGACAAACCCGCCGGGGACAGGTGCCTTGTCAGTTTTGCACCTGTTTATTCATTTTTTACCTTTTCTTGGAAATGGAGAGCAAAAGGCTTGTCACTTACCTTTGCACGCATCCCAAGTGACGTAAAAGCACAAGGGGAATGGGGGTCGTGGGTGGGACTCTCTGGATGAGCCTCAGCACAGCTCGGCCGGCGGTGGACCCTGCGGGGAGCAGGTGTGTGCCATGGGAGAGGACTGTCAGCAGCGCCCCAGGGGTGGACTGTGGGTGTGCACACGTGTGCATGTGTGGCCACTGGCAACAGGTGTGGTTAGGAAACAGCACACGAAGATACAGGGAAGCTGGAAAGACACATCCCTTTAACTGAATACTGACCACCATGCACTTACATATCAAACATTCTCAGGAATCCATTGAATTCCACTTCACAAACCGTTTCTCCAGCATCATTATTAAACTTGAGTTTTACAGCAACATAAACAGACCTCACACCAGGCCGGACTTCCAGGAAATGCAGCCCAGAAACCCCCGGTTTATTGTAAACTTTTTAAGTGCCGGCACTGTGGGTCCAGCAGTTTACCAGCCCTCCCTGGAACCCCAAGGGAGCCCGCTCCATCAGGTGAGATGAACACTGAAGGTCAAAGAAGTGGCCAGCAAATGTCACTGTGCTAACAGGTGGTGGACAGGAATTGACCTGTGTAGGCCACTGTGCTACAGGCAGTGGACAGGAAGTGACCTGTGTAGGCCACTGTGCTAACAGGTGGTGGACAGGAAGTGGTCTGCACAGGTCAGTGTGCTACAGGCGGTGGACAGGAAGTGACCTGCACAGGTCACTGTGCTAACAGGTGGTGGACAGGAAGTGGTCTGCACAGGTCCCTGTGCTACAGGCAGTGAACAGGAAGTGATCTGTGTAGGTCACTGTGCTAACAGGTGGTGGACAGGAAGTGACCTGCGCAGGTCACTGTGCTAACAGGTGGTGGACAGGAAGTGGTCTGCACAGGTCACTGTGCTACAGGCAGTGGACAGGAAGTGACCTGTGTAGGTCACTGTGCTAACAAGTGGTGGACAGGAAGTGACCTGCGCAGATCACTGTGCTAACAGGTGGTGGACAGGAAGTGGTCTGCACAGGTCAGTGTGCTACAGGCAGTGGACAGGAAGTGACCTGTGTAGGTCACTGTGCTAACAAGTGGTGGACAGGAAGTGGTCTGCACAGGTCACTGTGCTAACAGGTGGTGGACAGGAAGTGGTCTGCACAGGTCACTGTGCTAACAGGTGGTGGACAGGAAGTGGTCTGCACAGGTCACTGTGCTACAGGCGGTGGACAGGAAGTGACCTGCGCAGGTCACTGTGCTAACAGGTGGTGGACAGGAAGCGGTCTGCACAGGTCACTGTGCTACAGGCAGTGAACAGGAAGTGACCTGTGTAGGTCACTGTGCTAACAGGTAGTGGACAGGAAGTGGTCTGCACAGATCACTCTGCTAACAGGTGGTGGACAGGAAGTGGTCTGCACAGGTCACTGTGCTACAGGCAGTGGACAGGAAATCGTCTGTGCAGGTCACTGTGCTAACAGATGGTGGACAGGAAGTGGTCTGCACAGGTCACTGTGCTAACAGGTGGTGGACAGGAAGTGGTCTGCACAGGTCACTGTGCTACAGGCAGTGGACAGGAAGTGGTCTGCGCAGGTCACTGTGCCAAAAGGTGTTGGACAGGAAGTGGTCTGCCCAGGTCAGTGTGCTACAGGCAGTGGACAGGAAGTGACCTGCGCGGGTCACTGTGCTAACAGGTGGTAGATAAAACTTCTTCCCAGAACTTCGGACTGGCAGCACTGCAACCCACCCTCAACCCTAAAGCAGCAGCGATGGGAGGAGGAAAAGCCCAGGTCTCCTGCCTTTCGCCTCCACTCAGTGTGAGAAGACAGAGCTGTCTGCCCCCTGGTTGGGCAGGAGAAGGGTCTCCAGGGTGGTGACAGGGGTCCACACCTGTCTTTGAGGGCTCCCGCATCCTAGTGAAACTGCCTCAGAGCCTGTGTCCATGAAGACCACACCATGGCCCTGTTCCCAAAGGCCTGACTCCAGCCTCAACCAGCCAAAGAGCTGTCCAGCGTGGAAGCCGCTAGCCAGACATAGGGTTTAAAGTAAAGTTAATTAAGTTTCCAGTGGCTCAGACAGTTAAGAATCCACCTGCAATGCGGGAAACCTGGGTTCGATCCTTGGGTTGGGAAGATCCCCTGGAGGAGGGCAGGGCAACCCACTCCAGTATTCTTGCCTGGAGAATCCCATGGCCAGAGGAGCCTGGAGGCCTACAGTCCACAGGGTCGTGAAGAGTCGGGCTCAGCTAAGTGAGTAACACTAACACTAGGGTTCCCTACAATCAAGACCTGCTTCCTGGTGGCACCGGGCACATCGCAAGTGCTTGCAGCTCCGCACTGCCCAGTACAGAGAACATGCCCTTCATCCAGGCGGCTCTCTTCCTGGTGCTGCTCTGTGGAAGGGCCAAAACGGTCAGTATTTAGGCCTTGCAGATCATGCAGACAGTCACAACTCCTGCGCCACAGGGGCGGAGAAAAGCCATCCTACCCAGGACGCCCACACGTGGGTGTGGGTGAGCGCCAGTGAAGCCTGACTCACAAGACAGGTGACACACTAGGTTTGGCCCCTGGGCTGTCGGCTAGTCCCTGCTCCCAGCTGTGGTCACTCACAATATCAGAAAGTGGAAAAGAGAAATTGTTGAAACACGCAGATTTTCAATCAACTCTCACTTCCTGGAATACTCAAGTATTAACACCCGTAGAAATGTGTCTGTACACTCTTTCCTTTACTTTTTAGGATGTTCTCCAGCAAAACAAAGGAATCAAGTGGGACCGAAGGATCACAGGCACACTGGGGGCGGTCACATCAGAGGACAGGTCCCAGGACATCGAGCCCCTGTGGGCATCCAAGGCCGCTGTTTGGATGCAGCGGAAAGTGCGAAGCCCTGGAGGCAGGACTCCAGGGAATAATAAGGGGGCAGGGACTCAACAGAACCCTTTCATGGATGAAGATTTTGAAAACATAAGATGAAGAAGATGTGTTAATGGTAACAGAGAAGAAAAGGCAAGTGGAAATTCTAGAGAAAATAAAAACTTCTCTCCGTGAACATGTCACATGCATTTTCTCAAATGTTCAGATTTGAGAAGCAGCCTGGAGGACAGTGCAGGGACTTAATTACAGCCCTACAACCACGTGTGAGCTGTAACCCCAAGGATGCTAGTGGTAGAAAGGGTAGGTGCTCTGAAGGGTGCAGTGTCATCACTTTCTAGTGAGGGAAGTCAGTCCAGGTATTTTGTATTTGGTGGGAAAGACACAGAGCATCAGTCCATGATGTGAGTCACAGAAATTAAATATTGGTGCCTTGATTGGTGAGGGAGGGGGGTGATGAGCCAAATCCTCACCTACTGGTGTCAGAGGTCAACTGATAATGCGGAAAACTGAAAACAAAGGTTATAAAGCAAGAGAGAAGAATTGTACTTGAAATATGAATGCTGTTATTAGGAGCTTCAGCTAAAAGGATTCCAAGAGGTTAGCTCAAGGTGGGGAGGGGGCAAGGAGGGACGGTCAAGGGCAGTTATTTTTATTAGAAACTCATCTCTTTCTTTCTTATCTATTTTGCAAATGAAGGTATCGTGTTGATTAAGTTCTAACTATTTAATAAGATGAAATGAGATTTCTCTAGCTTGCAGGAGGTGGTGGCAAGATAGAGGCAGGTCCATGCCGAGCGCTGGCAGGTGGTGTGGGAGGGGGACGGTGGGGTGATAGCAGTACCTTGGCTGTTGAGGTGTCTCAGCTCAAAAGTGTTTTCACGACATACTTGTCAATTGTTCCTGTTTCCTCTCAGAAGTGCTTTGGTTTGGACAATAAAATAGACAGCTGTTCACTCAAATGTGTGGCGGTGTGAATGGGTGGGTGGCGAACATTGAGCGGCCAGGGACTGTTGAAAAGACACCACAGCAGGGTTGAGACAAACTGCCTTGGAGAGGCTGAAGCTTTGACAGGGGGAGAAATCGACTCATTGCAACTCGAACATAGTACATGCTCTGTGTGCCGGGTCCTTTTCTGACTGATCCACATGCTCATCTCACCCCCACGGTCACCGTCTTGATTTACAGATGAGTAAGCTGAGGCACGGAGAAGTTAAGGGACCTAACCAACGTCACACAGCTAATGAGAGGTAAAATTCCGGGTCTAGGCAGGCAATTAGGTCCAGAGTCCATCCTGGGTGGCTCCTCTGTGCTGTGTGTTCTCTGTTCTGCCTCCAACCGCCCCCAGACCTATCTTGGCCCCTCTCCACCCTCTGTGCCCTGGGCAGCCAGACACGCTGCTCCCTCCAGCTCTGGGGTGTGCTTGATGGGTGGGGTGCTGGGGAGTGCAGAGGACGCGGCTGGGGCCTTGGTTCTTCTCTCGCCCTGCGTGCCGTGGGGGGTGTCTCACACTCCTCCCAAAAGACTGGCTTCCTCTTGCTGGTCCTGGTCCCTCTTCCCTTCCTGGCGCTTCCAGGCAGACGGTGGAAATGGCTCTCTCGGGCACTCATTCTCTCAGTTTCCTGCAGTTAGTGGTCAGCCGTCTGCCTCGCTGGGGGAACCTGGTCTGCGGCTGACCCCAGGGGAGAGGTGTTTGAAGTCATCAGAACAGATGCAACCACAAAGCTGGAGGTTCGGGGCTTTCCAGAGGAGAGATTGTGGAGAAGGGTGAGGGAGGCCCCACCATGGACTCCTGAACAGGTAGAACATGGAGCAAACCTGGCCCAGAAGGCAGAGAAGACTCTGGAAAGGATTAATGGAGACCTGAGAACGGGAGTGTCCTAGGGGGCGAGAGAGTGGCCTGGAACACCCGTGAGCCAGCCACCAGGGAAGGCTGAGTCTCGTTGTAAATCCAGAAACAGGGAGAACTGAAACCAGATCAGTTAGTCTCAGGAAGAGTTTGACAGAACTCTTGCACAGGGGAGCCTCCAGGTCTAGAGCTGAGCAGAGCCCGAGGCGGAGGTCACAGTGTGACCTCTGGAGTGGAAAGGAGGCGACTATTTATCCAAGGTGGGTTTTCACAAAGGGGCTTCCAGGCGGCAGGGGGCTGGGTGAAGGCGACCATCTTCTACCATCTTAGGAAGAAGACTTCAGTCTTCCTTGGGTCATTACAGAGGCATTTACAACAAATAACCTACATTTAGCTAATGTTCCAGAAATAAGCTCAATTCAGTTTTGCTCACGCAGCTTAAATGGTTTTGTCTGTTTGGGGGATTGTCCAGCCTGGTCTTTATTCTATTTGATTCTAACAGCCTCCAGGGAAGTCATCCACTTCCAGCCCCAGGGGAGTCAGCCTGAGCCATCTCTCTCAAAGGGCAGGTGGGGTAGAGGCTGCCTGGACCAGGGATGGAGGGAGTGGAGGAAACGGAGGCCAGGGCAGGCTCTCTCCTGAGCAGGAGGTGGTGGGCTCACAGGAACGGGGCTGCTCCCTTTACCCCCGGGGCCCCCGGGGCCCCCTCCGCCCTCTTCCCACCGCTCTGTGCCCTCACCGTGGACGCTGTGCGGACTGCCTCCAAGGACACCCTGCCTCCAGCTCCTGGCTGGACGTGGTCAGAGAGGCGGCAGCAGGAGGCCGGCTGGTGCTCCCTCAGCTCCTCCCTGTCTGGCAGCACTGGCTGACTTCCTCCCGGACCCAGGGCCCTTCTCCACCTGGCTCCCTCCTGGGGATCAGTCCAGAAGGGCATGGGGCACCTCAGGGGAGCCTGGGGACAGAGCAAAGCAGAGGGCTCAGGAGGACAGGGGTCCTTCCAGGATGAAGAAGCCCTGGGAGATGGAGCAGACGGGAAGCACTGGGCAGAGTGGCAGAGTCCGAGCCTGGGGTTCCGAAGTTAGGGATCTGGGGGTGGAACAGTTCTGAAGGATGGTGGGGCCCGGGTGGGAGCTGGGAGGGCCACCCAGGAGAGAGGAAAAGTGCAAACACACTCGCTGTGCTCTGATCAGAGCAGACGATGCTCCACGGCCCTGCAGCTAGAGGCTGAAGGGCCCGCAGTGAGCACGGCATCTGTGCACATCCATGCGTACGTTCACGCCGGGTCACTTCAGTCGTGTCTGACTCTTTGCGAACCTATATGCTGTATCCCACCAGGCTCCTCTGTCCATGGGATTCTCCGGGTGAGAATACTGGAGTGGGTTGCTGTGCCCTCCTCCAAGGGATCTTCCCAATGCAGGGATCAAACCTGCCCAAACCAGGGATCTTAAGTTTCTTGCACTGGCAGGTGGGCTCTTTACAACTAGCACCACCTGGGAAGCCTATAACGTAACCCGGAAAATATTTATTTACTTAGGTCACACCACATGGCTTTTGAGATTTTAGTTTCCTGACCAGGCTGGAACTCCAGCCCCCTGAGTCCTAACCACTGGACAGCCAGGGAATTCCCATGAAACCTGGAAAATGTTTAGAACTTGATGAAAATAAAAATATTATGAGGGAAAACCTGTGGGATGCAACTAAAGCAACCCTCAGGAGGATAAAAGAAAAGCTGAAGATTAATGACGTGAGCATCCATTGTTAGAAGTTAGGGGGAAAACAACAAAATAAACCCAGTATAGAACAATAGCATGAAAAAAATCAATAATAGAGATAAAAGGATAAATTGATGAACTAGGAGAGAAACGAGTAAGAGAGGGCTGGGGAAGTCAGAAGCTGGTCCTTTGAAAATTACTAATGATCGGTGAGACTGGTGGTGAGAAGCGGTGACGGCAGGTGGGGTGGAGCCGCAGAAGACGCTGCAGGGAAGAGTGGCGAGAGCCTCCTCGCCCCGGGTGGAGTCACAGGGAGGGCCTCCTCTGAGGAGCGGCGGGAAAGAGCGCCACGCCACACACAGGGAGTCATGGCTTCAAGTCGATGGACAGCAGATGGGACAGGAAAGTCTGAGAAGGAGAAACAGTACAGTGAAAGATGCACAAGGGCTTTGTGGATGAACTTTGGAGAACTGCCCACATTTGGGGGGAAATTAGATCGTTTTATTGTGAGTTATTAATGAAAATCTAAATAAACAACATTGCATTTTTGTGGATTGGAAGACTGAGTACAGAAACATGTCAACTATCCAAAACCGGCTTACTGATCCAATGCGGTAATACGAATGCTTTTGACTTTCTGGTGTGACACATGATAAGCTAATTCAGAAATACATACAGAAATGCAAAGGGCCAGAGATCACTGAGCTCCTGGAAGCCAGTGACATAGGCGGACTTGTTCTCTCAGTTGACTATACTTTTGTGCGCTTAAGTAGAGTGAGTGATCATTGTTCAGGAGCAAAACAATTACACCAGGAAAACAGACTGCATCCCAGAAACAGACCCACAAGTTTATAGACATGTCTGAACATTGATGATTATTGAAGATTAGAGGGGAAAAATTGAGCTTCTCAAGAAACCAAGCTGGGAAAATTGGGTGTCCAGGCAGAAAAGAAATGAAATTGAATCCCTATCTTATACTACATATAGAAAATAATTTCACATGGATTTAAGCCTTAGGGAATGCAAAACTATAACACTACTGGAAAATATTAAGATTTTAAAATTAAGACACAAAAAAGTTCAAACCCAAAGGAAAAGATTTATTAATTTGCTTGCATAAAATCAAAGAACTCTGACTTATTGAATCAAATTGAATTCAAATTGAATTTTTAAATAAAAGAATAAGCCACAAACTAAGACAAGAAATTTTCATTGTATTTAACCAACCAATTAGTGATTTCTAACACAAAGAGCTCCTCTCAAATAGAAAGACTGAGCAAAGACTTTGAGACATCTCACCAAAAATATCCCCAAATCTTATAAATATGAAAATGTGAGTAGAAATCACATAATCATATAAATCATATAAATATGAATTTGATTAGAAATCAGGAAAAAGCAAATCGAAACCTCAGTGAGATGCCACTGCACCTCCAGTAGATGGCCAAAAATCAAAAGTCAAACAGCATCAAATGATGGTAGGTGTGAGGAGTCACCAAAATTTCCCACTATTTTAAAAAGCAACCAGTTTACAAACCGTGAAAAAGTTGGCTTAAAACTCAACATTCAAAAAACTAAGATTATGGCATCTGGTCTGATCAATTCATGGCAAATGGGGAAAGAATGGAAACAGTGAGAAACTTTATTTTGGAGGGCTGCAAAATCACTGCAGATGGTTACTGCAGCCATGAAATTAAATATGATCGATCTAGACAACATATTAAAAAGCAGAGACATTACTTTGCTGACAAAAGTCCACCTAGTGAAAGTTATGGTTTTTCCAGTAGTCATGTATGGATATGAAAGTTGGACCATAAAGAAAGCTGAGCGCCAAAGAATTGATGCTTTTGAACCGTGGTGTTGGAGAAGACTCTTGAGAGTCCCTTGGACTGCAAGGAGATCAAACCAGTCAATCCTAAAGGAAATCAGTCCTGAATTTTCGTTGGAAGGACTGATGCTGAAGTTGAAACTGTAATACTTTCCCCACCCGAGGAGAACTGACTCATTGGAAAAGGCTCTGATGTTGGGAAAGATTGAAGGCAGTTTGAGAAAGGGACAATAGAGGACGAGATGGTTGGATGGCTTCACCAACTCGATGTACATGAGTTTGAGCAAGCTCTGAGAGCTGGTGATGGACAGGGAAGCCTGGGGTTGCAAAGAGTCAGACACGACTGAGAGACTGAACTGAACTGAACTTACGAAACAGCCTGGATAAATCTGAACGTGGCCCTACCTTGTGGTTTGCCAATTCCATGTCCGAGTCTCTAAGCTTAGAACACGGGACAGGTGAACCAGACCCACAGCTGACTACCTGGTTATCCATCCAAATAAACAGAATATGCACAATGTGGCAAATTCATGCAAAGGATCCTCTCAGAGCTTGGTCTGCAACCGTAGAAATCCTGAAAATTAATCTCACAACATAGTGTTGGTGAAAAAAGCAAGTCCAAAAAGAATACATGTTCTGTGAAAAGTGAGAGCTGTTCAGTCATGTCCGACTCTTTGCAACCCCATGGACTGTAGTCCATGGAATTTCTCCGGACCAGAACACTGGAGTGGGTAGCCTTTTCCTTCTCCAGGGGATCTTCTCAACCCAGGGATTGAACCCAGGTCTCCCACATTGCAGGCGGGTTCTTTACTAGCTGAGCCACAAGGGAAGTCTAAGAATACTGGAGTGGGCAGCCTATCCCTTCTCCAGGGGATCTTCCTGACCCAGGAATCGAATCAGGAACTGCTGCATTGCAGGTGGATTCTTTTATCAACTGAGCTACCAGGGAAATGCAACATGTTGTGTGCTTCCACTTATATAAACTTCAAAGCTGGTGACATTAAGCTGTGTGTTGTTTAGGACCTACGCATAGGCGGGCAAACTAAAGGAAGATGCTCACGAAACCCAGGGCAGTAGTGACCTCTGGGTCAAGGGAAGATGGAGTGGCAAGGGGCCAGTGATGCTCTATCTCTTAAACTCCATGGTGGTTCTGTGCACGCTTCATCGTGGCTGTCTAAATGTGTGTGTGTTTCATGCATGTTCTGTGCATACATTTTGTGATTGTTCTTTTAATTAATAAAGGACATCCTCTTCAAAGTTCTAGAAGAGAAGACTTTGGGGAAAGGGTTACCGATTAAACATCCTAGAAAACTGGCAACCTCAGCCAGATGCCAAATGCCATGGCTCTCTCAAAATTGGGAGACAGCCAGCCACAGGGAGAGAATGGGCTGAGGTGAAAGGGCGGGGGAGACAGCTAAGGCTGCAGGGAAGCCTGAAGCCCAGCGTTAAGGACTGTGTGGGAACAGGGAGGAAAATACATGAGATGGAGGAGAATCAGATCAGGGCCACCTTGAGAGGCTTCCTTGCAATTTACAAAAAAGAAAAAAAAAATTATAAATACCTGAATCTTACACGAGAAGCAATTTGCTAGGGAGGACAGAGAATAGAAACCCAAGCTTTCGAAACATAGACATGTTTCTAAGGAGTAACTCTGATAACTCGGATCATGAGCTATTATCAAATATGCAATTGAAGAAAGCTTTCCTAGAGAGAAAGAAAACAGAGAAGAAAAGTCACAAGGGCTCAGCCTTCCCCAAACAAAATCAGAGAAAGTGCCCCAGGCCCGGCGGTTAAGTTTCTCTTTATTTTATTTCAAGAACGAATAAATCATCTTTCAGTATTCTGTCAGAAAAAAATTACACTGCGAAGGGACAAAGGTAAGGCTGGGCTTGCAGCCACAAAGGTGGGCGGGCAGGGGAGCATACGGCAGACGTCTGAAGCAAATCTATTCTGCAGTTCAAGGAGGGTTTCCAAGGGTGATGAATGAAGGGTGAGGACCCCAGATAGGTCAGAGGAGGTGCTCTGGGCAGGACACACTGGGGATCTGCCTGGAGACGGTGAGTGGGGCAGACGCTGGGGCTGCAGTGTGCCCCCAAGGTACCGGACAGAGGAGAGCCAGGGTCAGTGCCCAGGGGAGCAGCGGCATTTCAGGGAACAGGGTGAGAGCCAGTCTGCTCTGGGGCCCGAGGGATGGTCAGGGAGGAGGGCAGGGGAGGACCCGAGAAGTCAGACTGGCACTTAGGACGAATGCCATTAGCTCCGCCCCGACAGTCTCGGTGGCGGGGAAGAGCAGGAGCTGGTGCGCTGGCTGAGCTCCCAGACGGGCTGGGAGCCCTCACCAGGGGCGGGGACGCAGGGCCAGCCCCCGTGTGGGGGTCTTTGACGTTGGTCTTGGGCTTGAGTTGAGGGCACCCTGCACGTCCAGGTGGAGGTTTTGAGTAGGCAGTTGGGTACAGGAGTGGGTACCAGCAGGGCTCCTGGCCTCGTTACTGAGAGGAGGCCCAAATGGTCACTCCACAGCCAGGATGGGACCACCTGTGTGTGTAGGGGTCAAGTAGCCCTTCAATCCTTGACCACAGGCCAGAGGAGGCCCCCGACCCCAAACTCCCAGAGCAGGAGAAAGTACTCATCCCACCTGCCCCTAAACCAAGTGCTGCTGAGAGCTTTCTCAGTCATCACACTGGCGCGCATGTCACCAGAAAGTGACCACGTGCACCTTATCCCAGCCACATGGGCGCTGTGGCTGGTGTGAGAGGCCACCGGGTGAATGGCCGTGCCGATCAGGGGCACCAGGCACAGTCTGCACCCTGCTGGGGGCATGGCTCCCCAGCCCCCCGTGGCTCCCCCTTCCCCTGTGACTCCCCAGCCCCCCGTGGCTCCCCCTTCCCCTGTGGCTCCCCAGCCCCCCGTGGCTCCCCCTTCCCCTGTGGCTCCCCAGCCCCCCGTGGCTCCCCCTTCCCCTGTGGCTCCCCAGCCCCCCGTGGCTCCCCCTTCCCCTGTGGCTCCCCAGCCCCCCGTGGCTCCCCCTTCCCCCATGGCTGCCCAGCCCCCCCTGGCTCCCCCTTCCCCCGTGGCTCCCAGTGCTCCCCGTGGCTGCCCAGGCCCCTGTGGCTCATGCCCCTGAGGCTGTTCTCCCAGGTCCCCCTTCAGCAGACAGACATCACAGGAGGCTCTGCTCACAGACCACCCAGGTGGCGCTGAGTTCGCCACCAATTACTGTGTGATCTTGGCTGGGTTTTTCCGCTCTGTGCAGTCAACACTCCCAACCTTTCGCGGGGCCCAGAGGTCACAGCTGAACCAATTAGTGGGAGCCAGTCTGCTCCACACTCAGGGCCTCCTCGCACCAGGCTCCCCTTGGTGTCAGCAGTCTGTCTTTGTCGGGAGCCTGACGGACTGGCAGTGTTTCATTTTATTTTCTTTTTTTTTGCCTGTCCTCTGCAGGGCCTGTGGAGGGGAGAGGACTGCTAGTTTTCCCCGAGAGAATAATTCAAGCTCTTTGGTTCTGAGCCAGGTTTAATGAGGCTAATGGTCCAAGTGGCCACATCTGCCAGTACGACCAGCAGAGGGTGGCGGAGCCCCAACCATGCCCACCCCGGAGGGCTCCAGGCTCAAGCCGCTCATGGACACTCACAGCCACTGTGTAAACTGTGGATGCACAAGTCCTTTGCCTCTGAGAGCCCTGGTCTGCGTGTGCAGCCAGGGACAAGGATGGACATTCACTGTGTCTGGGGCGGAGGGTGAGCCTGGACATCAACCCCCACTCTTGAGCCTTGTGGCTCAGGGGATGGACAGAGGGGACCCTTGGCCACTTGGAAAGTTCATCTGAGCATTATTTTTAAGAATTATTTTAAAGTTTTAACACTAAATAATATTAATTGCCATACTTCTTTGTTTTTAAGAATTATTATGCATTAACTGAGGACCAACCCCACAACAACTTGCCCTCTTCTGCCCGTGGAAAGACATCAGGACTCACACAGGGACACTTCCCTTCTTGCGTCTGCCACTGCTCCCTGGGTCACCCGGGTCCTCTGATAAGGTGACCATCTCAAGATGCTCCCACAAGCAGAGCAAGTCAAGGATGCTTCAGAAAACTGGACGTCCAGAGATGTTAAACGTTACTCTTGATGTAATATATGAAGTAAAATAAAATGACACGCACAAGACTGCAACATCCTACTACATAAAAACTGCAATATTACTCTCAGATTTTTAAACTAGACCTAGCTCTTGCCTAGAAAATCCTGTGGATGGAGGAGCCTGGTAGGCTGCAGTCCATGGGGTCGCTAAGGGTCGGACACGACTAAGTGACTTCACTTTCACTTTTCACTTTCACACATTGGAGAAGGAAATGGCAACCCACTCCAGTGTTCTTGCCTGGAGAGTCCCAGGGATGGGGGAGCCTGATGGGCTTCCGTCTATGGGGTCACACAGAGTCGGACACGACTGAAGTGACTTAGCAGCAGCAGCAGCAGGGCCATTTGGTACAGAGAGAAATCATTGTTAGAGATAAAACTTTACATATATTTTCTGCTTATTTCAGCAAACAGGCCCTAAACTCAGGATTTGCCCTAATTTCTCAAACAACATCATAAAACCTTTAAGATGATGAATTAATTTATTTAAAAACCTTTAATTTCTTTACACCAATACACACCTCTGCATATCTTTGCATAATTGCAAGCACTTGCATTCTTTGGCAGACATTTCTCTTTCTTGTGCCCTAGACCCTGCCCCTCCCCCCAGCCACACGGCCGGGTGTTCACGGCAGTGTATCCGCCAGTGTTCAGGGGCACCCAGAGATGAGGTACTTCCCCAGAACACTGGGCTCCAAACTCGCCCAAACTCTCCAAACTTGCCAGATGCTGATGGGCACCTGCTGGGGGGCATGGTAAGCCTGGCCCGCAGTCCTTGGAAGAGGAGGGCCTAAGTGCCTAGTAGGGCCTGGAAGCCTGAGGCTCCATCTAGCCACCGTCTGAAACAGAGGCATACGTGAGGATGTCACCCACCTCGTGGGGTCCTTTGACTAGGCTCCAAGAGCCGCCCTGGGGTGAAAAATTTCATCTCCTTTCCCAGGCCCCTGTGTGTAACTGGGGTCAGAACCACGTCCGCCAACTACCCTGTTTTGCGTCTCAGCAGGGGGAGGTAGCGTGTGAGGCCCATGCCTGGGTCCACACATGGTCAATACCCACAAGGGCCCCGGGCTGCCACAGTGGACAGGGCAGGTTCAGTCTGTGTGAGCACGAAGGCAGGCGGAGAAAGGAAGGGAGCAAGTGACCAGGTGGACAATGGAGGCGTGAAGGTTCCCACCTCCCGTGTGGCTTCCTTCCTGGCCTGGGCTCCCTCGATGGCCTCACTTTTCCTGATTTGTCTTCTAGCCTCCAGCTTCCATCCAGCCACACGGAAGGTGCTCAGAAAATGGCCAGTGGAATCTGCATGGCTGGTGCCCAGTTGCCTGCATCCCAGGAAGTCCTCTGGCGTTGGCTCTTCTGGAACCCGGGTCCCAGGGCTCAGTGTGTAAGATGGTCAGTCTGCATTATCTGCGTTTCCTAGGTGCCCTTCGGTTGGCTCCAGAGCCATCAGCGACAGCACGACCCAGGCCACCCGAGGCAGATGCGTCTGTAACATTTAGATCCTTTCTTGGGAGGCTGTGGCTTCCACAATTCAGTAAGCATCAAAGCAAAGGTTATTTCCAACCCCACAGTTAAATCGACACGGTGGTATATTGGCCTGATCGCTCCTTTTACACAATTATCTCTGAAATGTTATGCTTTCATTCCACAAGACTCATTCCAGCTCAGTTCCTCCTTGACCTTTAACACCTACTCTGCAGAACGCATGCACCCGTCCATGGTTCTGGAATTTTCTCCAGGCATCCGACCTGCAGTGCCCTTTTCTGGCCTGAGCTGTGGGTGGGGAGCAGGGTGGGGCGTGGGGTTCTGATTAACAGGTGTTGCCCGCCCCCTCAGAGGAGCCCTGGGCCCCTCCACCGGTCCCACTCCTCCAGGTGTTTGGGGAGCACCCAGGCCCGACCTGCTGTCAGCCTCCCACGTGGCAGGTTTTCTCCCTAGAGGCAGCTGGTAGCAGGTGGGCGCCAAGGATGGTGATGAAAATCGCCCTGGGGCTTTCCCAGACTCACCCAAGACGTTGCTACAGAGAAGTTAGAGCTGCTCTGAGCGCGTGTCCCCTGTGGGGGCCTCTAATTAAGGCTCCGCTGCCAGCCTCGGAGGCTGGGATGGGTTCCCCTGTGTTCAGGCCAGGAGAGTGGGACGTCCAGCAGGAAGGAGCTGAGACGCACCCCCGCCTGTCTACAGGGGTGTCTCTGCTCTGGGTTCCAGCCCCTCAGCTCAGCCCCATCCTCACCCCCTGGGGGAACTGGGGCCAGCTCCCCCCACTGCCTGGTACCTACGGATGGAGTGTGGGCCTGGCCGTGACTCTGAGTCCCAGGTCCTTGACAGGTGGAGCCCGCTGGCCCGGCTCACCCCCACGGGTTCACCAACAGCTCGCGGGCGGGTCATGCAGTCTCCCAGGTTGTGTGAGCCACTGGTCGTCATGAATGAGACTGGTGACATCACTCCTAGATGTCCTTCAACCACAGGGCCAGCTCCAGGGTGGTGGGTGCTGCAGAGTGTGGCCGAAGCGCGTCTTCACAGAGAAAGGCAGAGGGAAGCGCAGAGAAGCCTCAGGGGTTCCCGCAGGCAGCCCTCAGGCCGCCCGCCCGCGTGGCTTTCCCCGCCGCCCCTCCGCGGCAGTGTCTGCTCATCTTCCTGACCCTGTGCCCCAGGGTCCCCAGCAGGGGCTCAGCTGGGGCCTGGCAAGGCTGGTCGAGGGGGTAAAGTGGACAAAGGGCAGCCCAGACGCCAACGGGCCCAGGTCACCGCAGCCTGTCAGCTGAATCTCGGGGTGACCCTCTGAGCCTTCCACCTCCCAGTGCAAAAAGTGCGCAGCTCTTGCCTGCAGTCCAGACACTGGGCTCCTGGGGCTCCCGTGGGAGGCAGGGAGCCACGGGGTGGAGCGCCTGGCACCCTGCAGGCCTGGCCACGTGGGCTGGGCGTGACCGCGGAGAGGGTCAGGAAAGGTGGAGATCCAGACCCCTAAAGTGTGTGTCGGCCCAGGGATCCTCCCCTCTCTGACCCTGAGACCACCCATCCCCCTGCGGTGTGTCCTGCTGGCTGCTGCCCCCTCCCCCGGGCCCTCACCCTGGACCCCGCTGATGTCAAGGGCAGTCCTGTCACCGGAGGATGAGACATGGCTGCACCCAGCCCAGATGTGACAACCGAGAATGTCTCCAGCACCCCCGGGGCACAGTTATATTGGGACCCCCGGCTTGCCCTCGTGGTTGGTGTTGGCAGGCATCCGCGGCCCCCAGAGCCAGGTGCCTGCACCCACCTGTGGACGGTGGAGGTGACAGCGACACCTGGCTCCCTCCCTGCACCAGACCCTGTCCGGATCACTTACATGTGTGACCCTGAGGGCAGCCCTGCCCAGCAGGGTCACCCTCATCCCACTTCACAGAGCTGATGCGTCTGAACTTTACCCGAGCTCTGCAGGCCTCACCTTTAGGCGTTTTGCTTCGCTGGGTCTGGGAAGGGCCCCAGGGCGGCCCCCCTGCAGGGAACGGGGTGAGGTGCCCCCTCTCCCGCCCCTCCTCCGGGCTCCACGCTTCCACTTCACAGGAGGGAGCACTCACTGCACGTGCTCCGCGGCTCCAGGGAGGGGTAATCTGTGCACTAACTGTGGGTTGCAAGCACACGGGACGCTGGCACGTCGCTCCTGAACCAGCTTATTATCGATCAGAAGCGCGACAGGCCCCCGTGCATGGCCAGGCTGTGCCAGAACCATTGTCACACTGCACAGCCACCTCGGCGTTGTTTTTCAGCTGATGATTCCTTAAAGACCGAGACAATAGTCGTTTAATATCGTTTGCTCAAATGAACGGTTCCCCGAGCAAATAATAACAGTAAAAAAAAGTCCCCGAGAAGCCAATTAGATGTTGCTTCTGGTACCCAGCGACAGCCTTTTAAATAGACGCCCTTTTTTTTAAAGAGCAGCTGTGTCACCCAGACGAAGGCATCAGGCCCTGCTCCCGCCGCTGATGTGTAAATAAATGCAGGCGATCGCATGCAGAACAGCCCTCTTCCATCAGCAGGGATTAGACACCCGATAGGAACGATTCAGATAAAGTGGCAATTTGCACAAGAGATTTTTTTTCTGAAGAGAATGAGGGATGGTCGGAGGGAGGAAAAACCAAGAGACGTTCTGGGGTCAAGAAACATGATCGAGCCCCGAGGGAAGGCTCAGCTTCCCACCAGGAAGCCAATGCCCTCCTTCGACTTCTCTTAGTAAAGACTCCAGAGGTCATGCCCAGGCCGCATTCCCAGGGCACACCAGCCTCCACGCTCAGCTGCGGGGTACATACTCTGCTTCCCTCCAAAGACTGTGTCTAAAAAGCCCAGGGTTTGCATATAGACCCAGGCCTGGGGAGCCCTAAGGCAGGGCACGGGAGAGCACTTGGAGATTGGGTTCTCAACCAGGGCGACTGCCCCCAGCAGACGTGTGACAGTGTCAACAGCAAGGGGAAAGGATGCTCCTAGCATCTCCTGGGCAGAGGCAGGGGCACAGCTCAGCACTTGCAGTGCCCAGGGCAGTTCTCCCCAGGGAACGATCCTGTCCAGATGTCCACAGCTGGAGTCTGAGATGAAGCCTCTGCCCTCAGATGACCTGCCCAGAGTGGACCCCACGGGTCATCCTTTTAGACTCCCTGCATTTGAAGAGGGAAAATGGAGGTCCGGGGTGGGGAAGTGACTTGCTCAGTCATGGCGACAGAGGCAGCCCCGAGTCTGAGCAGTGCCTTCACCCGACCTGAGGTTCTCCTGACAGCGAAACCCAGGTTGGGTTTCTCAGGTCCTCTCCTCTCCCTCCTCTCGAAGCCTGTTTCCAGCCGAGACCGTGGCCCTGCCGGGATCCCGTGCTCCCTTGGGACGTGTTCTCTGCGCTGACCCCCGGATCCACCTTCCAGCACGGCAGCGGCACCCGTGACAGGTGCGCATCCCAGACGGCAGAGCACAGGTGCCGCGGGCGTCTGTCCACGGCGAGCGGCAAGATCGCGAGGTTTAGGAAGCTCTGGATCAGAGTCCTGGCTCCTGCGCTTCTTCGTGTCATTTATCCTCTTGGAAACAGGGCTGCAATATGCTCTCACAGGAAGAGCAGACGCACGCGCTCTGTGAGGGGCCGTGCATGGATCAGGGCTCGCCGCTGACGCCGCCACCCCCACCACATGTCCCTGCCCCACGGGGGCCACAGACCCCGCCTCCGGGAGCCCTGGAAAAGCCGCCGCGGCAGATGGCAGGAGGGGCCAGCAGCCAGTGTGAGCCTGAGCCTGGCCCAGAGCCATCTGTCCTGCTTCAGGCATCCTGCCGGCCGGCCATGCATTCAGACGTTCAGCCACATCAGCATTTTGCAAAATGCCAGCTCGAGCAGGGGACCCTCGTGGGCTGTTGTTGCTGCCAGCCATCTGATTTTGACATATTCCGGCCAGTGTGGGCACACTGGAGCTTCATTTGCATGTGGAGGAATCCAGAGAAGGCAGGAAGGACGTGCAGAACATCCACTTTGCTGTGATGCTTCTTAGAATCGCACCGGCTGGGGAGCTCAGGGCCACCTCGTCCCCTCTTCCCAAGGCAGCCAGTTCTGTGTCTCCTGATGAGGGTCACCCCAACCGTGATGGAACCCCTTCCCCAGAGGCAGGCCAGTTACCTCTCTGGAAGCATCCCCTCTCCTGGACACCTTGGCTCTAAGAGTCTTTCTTTCATTAAGCCAACGTTCTGTCCACAGACCTGCCCTTCTGCCATGCCCATCCAGACAAAAGAGGAGGGACAAGGTGCAGGTGGTTTGAAAGGGAGCCCTGGACACCCAAGCATGGTCTGAAGTTGCCTGACCAAGGAACAGAGGCCTGGCTGAACCCTCAAACAGGAGCCTCCATGTAGGTCATGGAGACAAATTTGTATTTCCCTGGTTACGACCCTCTCTGTTGTGAGAGATAGCAACCAAATTGAAACAGGCTCTACATGAAAAAAAGGGAAAAAAAGAAAAAAAACAAAATGAATGTATTGACAGTCAAAGATGGCTCTGCTTCAGGCGTGGCTGCATCCAGGACTCAGATGATGTCGCGAGGACGTGGTCTGGTCCCTTTGTCTTTCCTCCTGGTTCTCTCCATTTTGAGGCTCCAAGGGGGCAAGGTGGCCCCAGCAGCTGCCTGCCTATTGTCACTTCAAGTCCAAACACAACAGAGAGGTAAGTGGAGGTCTCTCCCCTCAAAAGTGTGGGTCCTGAGCCTGACTCACTGGCCCAGAGGACCGTGCCACGTCCTTGAAGCAGCAAGAGGGGCGGAGTCAGAGGCTGGTCTAGTCGGAGGCCACGTGGACCATGGGGACATGGTGGTGGCTGCCTGGCGGGCCCTCGGCAGAGGGAAGGGAGCTGGAGCCAGAGGCCCAGAGCCCAGCCAAGTCCCAGTGTCAGCTCGCAGCCCAGAACACACCGGGTGTTTATCTGGTGAGAGAGGCAGAACGAACACCAAAATCCAACCAGCATTTGTTGGTGTCTCCAACCAGACCGATGTCATGTCGAATTTCAGGCCAGAAACGCCTCACAGTGCTTACTGAACGGATGACCCCCCCCCCCATGATAGTCACTGGGGTTCCCCGCTTCTGTGAACTGCCTCTTGGAACCTGGTGCTCATTTTTTACTGCTTCTTATCTGCTGCTTCTCGCTCTTCAGGGTGCCCTAAAGCATCATTACGTTGATAACACTGCAGACTCTTTTCACCCCAGCTGGGCCTGTGTCTCTCCCTTCACTTGGGAGGAAAACTTTCTGATGTGATCACGTCTACCAGGGACCCAACCCCTCATGCTTCTGCTAGCAGGGTCTTGATTAGAAAGCCCTTCCCCCACACCTCAAGGCCACAAAGACATTCTGCATCTTAAAAACCAGCCTGATGGTTTTACCATTCTCACAGAGGTACTGAATTCTTCTGGAGTTAATACAGCAGAGAGTGGGAAACTGATTTCATTTCTCCAAACACTGCCCATCCTTCTTGTACTACTTGGTAAGTAATCTGCCTTTTCCCCAATGATGTATTACCATGAATCAGCCAGGCACACTCAGGGGCCTCTTTCCCTCTGCCCGCCACTCCCAGACTGTGTGCCCCTGACAGGCTCACGCCCCTCGCTCTTGAATTCTAGGAAGCGCTGAGCTTCCCTCAATGCCCAAAACTTTGCTCATCTTTTTCAAAATGTTCTAAGCTATTCATAGAGTTATTTACATACATAATTTAGAATTCGTTTTTCAAGTTCTAAAAATTTCTTTTGAGAATTTGATTAGATAATGTATTGAATTCATACATTAATTTAGGAGAAGTTGGCATCTTTACAATGTTTTGTCGTCGCATTTGGGAGCACAGCTGTATCAGTCAGCAAATGCTGTAATAGCCACGCGTAACAAGCAGGTCCAAAGCCCAGCAACTTCGCACAGCAAGCCCCTGACCCGGGGAGCTCGTGTCTCTGTCTGAGTGATCTAGGGCTGGCTGAAGGATGGGTTCAGAGCTGCTTCATGGGTCGGCTCTTCTCTTTGGACTGGTGGGCGAGCTGGGGGCAGGTTCTGTATTTTATGGCCAGCAGGAGAGGATGGAGGAGGTGTGAGGAACCAGGCTCCAACCCCACTGTTGCTCTGCCCACAAGCTGCGGTCAAGGCAGCCAGGCAGCCAAGCCTGGTCTCAGTGGGCGTGGGGGGCTCTCTGGACGTCCCTTTCCGTGGCGGAGGGCAGAGCCTCCAACCTATCGGGGGAGGCAAAACTTGAAAACAGCCATCCTGTCTCCCACAGAGCGAAGTCTCTTTATTTACTCAGGTCTATTTCATGTCATTGTAATTGCTGTAGATGCTTCTTGGGAAAGTCAGGCCCCCTTGTCAGGCTGGCTCCTGCCTGGGGACCCTCCCTGATGCCTGGACAGCCCCCTTGCTGCAGCCCCTGCACAGCCAGCTCTCCTCCTGGTGGCAGTACGTGGAGGGGAACACTAGCTCCTCCGCAGGAGGAACTGAACCTGGCGGCCCTGCACCACTCCATCGGCTCCGGGACCTGCTTCCAGGAGCACCGTACGAACAGACGGAATGGAGCCTGGACCCTGGGAAGGAGCTTGCTTCTGGAGTCAGGCCACATCAGTTCCAGGGCTGCCTCTGCCGCAGGGGTGATGCGTGTCCTAGCATGGCCTGCGTGAGCCCTGGGCCTCGGCTCTCCCATGTGCAAAATGAGGGCGCCGGACCTGATGACTTCCAAAGGCCTGTCCCAAATCCGTGGCACTTCATGAATCTATAATTTATGGTGCAGTGAAGAGCATCCCAGCGTGGGAAGAGGAAACAGCCTGCAGAGGGGAGGGAGGGATGGGAATGCCCGGGGGTCAGTTATAAATCCAGGGAGGGGTGTGTGTGTGTGTGTATGTGGGGGGGAGTGTGTGTGGGGCGGTATGTCTGTGGGGAATGGGTGTGTGTGTGGGTGTGTGTGTGGAGTGGGTGTGTGGGTGTGAAGGAGTGTGTGTGGGGTGTAGGTATATAGGGGTGTGTGTGTGTGTGTGTATGTGGGGGGGAGTGTGTGTGGGGTGGTATGTGTGTGAGGAATGGGTGTGTGTGTGGGTGTGTGTGGTAAGTGGGCGTGTGGGTGTGTATGTGGGGGGAGTGTCTCTGTGTGGGTGTGTGTAGGGAGTGGGTGTGTCAGTGTGGAAGGGTGTGTGTGTGGGGTGTGTGTATAGGGGTGTGTGTGGGGTGTGTGTATAGGGGTGTGTGTGGGTGTGTGTATAGGGGTGTGTGTGGGGTGTGTGTATAGCGGTGTGTGTGGGTGTGTGTGTGTATAGCGGTGTGTGTGGGTGTGTGTGTGTGTGTAGAGGCATCTGTAGGGGCATGTGTAGGGGTGCATGCAGAGGTGTATGTATGGGGTGTAGGGGGTGTGGGTGTGTAATGGGGTACATGTGTCTGTGTGTGTATGGGTGTGTGTAGGGGTGTGGGGGGGTACGGGGGTGTGTGTGACTGTGTGTAGGGGTGTGTGTGTGTGGCTGTGTGTGTGAGTGTGTGTGTGACTGTGTGTGGAGTGTGTTTGTGTGTGTGTGGCCGTGTGTGGGGGGGTCTGTAGGGGCGTGTGTGGGGGTGTGTGTAGAGGTGTGTGGGGGGTGTGGGGGAGTGGGTGTGTGTAATGAGGTATGTGTGTGTGGCCGTGTGTAGCGCTGTGTGTGTGTGTTTAGGAGGATGGGAGGGGGTGACGCTCACTATTTTCAAGGTTTCAAAGGCAGTAATGGAGCGGAAAGAGCAGAGTGGTCCTGTGTGGCTGGAAATGTCAGAACTGGGAGCCAGTGCCCGGAAGACCTGGGAGGCGGACACAGCCCAGGCCACAGAGGCCGTCTTCTCGCTCCCGGCGCTTTCCGGGGAGGAGAAGGGCTCCCTGAGCAGAAGGGGCTCGGGCCTGGGCAGGGACAAAGGTACACATGCTCTGAGCTCTGTGATCCCTGATAAAATGTGCCTTCGGGATGTTTCTCCTTTTATCTCCAGCAGCAGAGGGGAACCCTTGCCATTTTGTCTTGCTCTTTCTCTCCCTCTGGACGCAGCCCCCAGTTGTGGCCAGAGCAACTGGGCAGGAGCCCGCCTGGTGGACACATGCGTTCTAGCCAGCTGACGGTCAAACATCCCGACGCAGTTTGCCTAGAGGTGGCTCCTGGCCTGTGTGCCTCAGGCGGGAGCTTGGGGGGTCAGAGTGGGAGAAGGAAAGACAGGTGATGGTGGGGAGACCTTTTAGTGATTCAGTTCAGTACTTAGATGTGGGCTCTTCCTTCTGGCAGCAGACTTGAAGGCAGACAAGGATCTCTGCGTCCAGCCTCAGCTGGGGGTAACCAGGTGTGCTTTTCAGGTGATCAGAGGACTCACCCCCAGGAGGTGGAGCTGAGAGAGAGGGAGGGGAGAAGCCTCCCCACAAGGCCCACGGGCAGAGCGCGCGAAGCTCCTCAGTCCGTGTTGGTCCCTGTGTCCTGGACACCGACGGGCCCAACACACAGGTGCAGTGTCCTCCGGGGGGAGGTGGGCAGGGCCAGGGCGCCGGCAGGTGCTGATAGAGGTCTGGGAGGTGGCAGCGCCGCTGGTTTTCCCACATCCTGTGGTTCATGGCACTCTCCTCTGCTCTCCGTGCCACCCGCGTCCTGAGCGGGTGGGCGGCCCCGGCTGGAGGGAGAGTGGCCTTCCTGTGAGGGGCCGTCAGCAGTGCAGTCAGGGACAGGGGGCTCCAGCAGCACTTGGCTTCAGTATTCAGTGCATGTGGGATCTTCCCTCCACGGCACAGCGGTCAGTACCCTTAGAGCTCCTTCCACGTTTCCATGGTAACCACAGCCCCCCGGAGCGCTCACAGGCCTAAGTCCGCAGCCTCCTTCCTTGCATCTCTGCCCGAGATGGCGGGGCTGTCCCTGCCTTCCAGAAATGCGCGGTCACATGATGGCAGCATGCCAGGGGTTCCTTGGGTGAGATCTCAGGAGAGACCTGCTGGGCCCCATCTCTGCGCCAGGCACGGACCTGGGCTTCACCACCCTGTTACCTCTTTTCTTCTCATGGCGAGGTGGGGATGCTATTCTCCTGTGCATGGTGACAAGCTGAACTTAGAGGAGTGTGGACTTGTAACGAGCCCTTCAGATGAGAACTGAATTTCACACCTAGACAATTTGGTCTGAATTCCAAACCGGCACCTGATTCTAGAACAGTTCCATCACGTGATGCCAAGGGCACTGGGGGATCTGTGATCAGGTTCACTCAACTTGGAAGGTGATGCTACGAGATGAAAACTTTCCTCTCCTCAAAACCACCTCTTGGAAGTTCCAGCACAGGTAACAACAACGTTTAGAGAGACCGGGGTGCTTACACACAAGAAGCTTGTTTATCTTCCTAGGAAAACTAAACCCACACGAAACAGAACTCATGTGGCTAATGTCATAGGCCGTGATAGAACTCAAATCGCATTTATTCAAAGAACTCAAATATTTGTATGTTGTCTCTACTCCAAAAAGCTGCCAAATTACTCCTTGTTTTCTCTGGACTTTGTATGGGCAGCCCAGATAAATATAACCCCAGATGATTCTTACTGAAATTACCCAAGTAATTGCTTCCGTTTTTAGTTTCTACATAAAATTGTGTTTGCTGGACCCCAAGAGTGTGCTCAGGATAAAATTAGGTTGTGTGAAATTGAAAATATGGGGAAAAAAAGACTATGGAAGCTTATAGTCTGGTTATGGGGAAAAATCAATTATATGAAGCAGATGCCTTCTACTTACAGAATATGTTGTGCCAGACCAACATTCCCACAAATAATGGTCATTAAAGCTGGATAAAATGTAAGAGAAACTGCTGTCTGAAGGCATCAAATACACCCAAGACAGCCAAGATCATCCCCAGGAGGAGGGAGGAGGATATAGAGGAGGGAAGGGGATGCCTCCTGCTCTGGGGACGTTTGTAATTCGCTGTTCAGGGCAGAGTCCAAGCAGAGAATGCTTTCTCCTGGAAAATTTGCCAAATCCCAAGCCCCAGGTGATTGTTCACTTCAGTTCAGTCGCTCAGTCGTGTCCGACTCTCCGCGACCCCATGAATCACAGCACGCCAGGCCTCCCTATCCATCACCAACTCCCTGAGGTCACTCAAACTCATGTCCACAGAGTCGGTGATACCACCCAGCCATCTCATTCTCGGTCATCCCCTTCTCCTCCCGCCCCCAACCTTTCCCAGCATCAGAGTCTTTTCCAGTGAGTCAACTCGTCGCATGAGGTGGCCAAAGTATTGCAGCTTCAGCTTTAGCATCAGTCCTTCCAGTGAACACCCAGGATTGATCTCCTTTAGAATGGACTGGTTGGATCTCCTGGCGGTAGAAGGGACTCTCAAGAGTCTTCTCCAACACCACAGTTCAAAAGCATCGATTCTTCGGCGATCAGCCTTCTTCACAGTCCAACTCTCACATCCATACATGACCACGGGAAAAACCATTGCCTTGACTAGACGGACCTTGGTTGGCAAAGTAATGTCTCTGCTTTTTAATATATTATCAAGGTTGGTCATAACTTTCCTTCCAAGGAGCAAGCGTCTTTTAATTTCATGGCTGCAATCAGCATCTGCAGTGATTTTGGAGCCCCAGAAAATAAAGTCTGACACTGTTTCCACTGTTTTTCCATCTATTTCCCATGAAGTGATGGGACCAGATGCCATGATCTTTGTTTTCTGAATGTTGAGCTTCAAGCCAACCTTTTCACTCTTCTCTTTCACTTTCATCAAGAGGCTTTTGAGTTCCTCTTCACTTTCTGCCATAAGGGTAGTGTCATCTGCATATCTGAGATTATTGATATTTCTCCCAGCAATCTTGATTCCAGCTTGTGCTTCTTCCAGCCCAGCGTTCCACATGATGTACTCTGCATATAAGTTAAATAAGCAAGGTCACAATATACAGCCTTGATGTACTCCTTTTCCTATTTGGAACCAGTCTGTTGTTCCATGTACAGTTCTGACTATTGCTTCCTGACCTGCATACAGGTTTCTCAAGAGGCAGGTCAGGTGGTCTGGTATTCCCATCTCTTTAACAATTTTCCACAGTTTATTGTGATCCACACAGTCAAAGGCTTTGGCATAGTCAATGAAGCAGAAATAGATGTTTTTCTGGAACTCTCTTGCTTTCTCCATGATCCAGCGGATGTCGGCAATTTGATCTCTGGTGCCTCTGCCTTTTCTAAAACCTGCTTGAACATCTGGAAGTTCACGGTTCACATATTGCTGAAGCCTGGCTTGGAGAATTTTGAGCATGACTTTACTAGCGTGTGAGATGAGTGCAACTGTGCGGTAGTTTGAACATTCTTTGGCATTCCCTTTCTTTGGGATTGGAATGAAGACTGACCTTTTCCAGTCCTGTGGCCACTGCTGAGTTTTCCAAATTTGCTGGCATATTGAGTGCAGCACTTTCACAGCATCATCGTTCAAGATTTGAAATAGTTCACCTGGAATTCCATCACCACCACTAGCTTTGTTCGTAGTGATGTTTTCTAAGGCCCACTTGACCACACATTCCAAGATGTCTGGCTCTAGGTCAGTGATCACGTTATCGTGACTATCTTGCTCGTGAAGATCTTTTTTGTACAGTTCTTCTGTGTATTCTTGCCACCTCTTCTTAATATCTTTTGCTTCTGTTAGGTCCCTACCATTTCTGTCCTTTATCAAAGTCATCTTTGCATGAAATGTTCCCTTGGAATCTCTAATTTTCTTGAAGAGATCTCTTGTTTTTCCTATTCTGTTGTTTTCCTCTATTTCTTTGCATTGATCACTGAGGAAGGCTTTCTTATCTCTCCTTGCTATTCTTTGGAACTCTGCATTCAGATGCTTGTATCTTTCCTTTTCTCCTGTGCTTTTCGCTTCTCTTCTTTTCACAGCTATTTGTAAGGCCTCCTCAGACAGCCATTTTGCTTTTTTGCATTTCTTTTCTATGGGGATGGTCTTGGTCCCTGTCTCCTGTACAATGTCACGAACCTCTGTCCAGAGTTCATCAGGCACTCTATCAGATCTAGTTCCTTAAATCTATTCCTCACTTCCACTGTATAATCATAAGGGATTTGATTGAGGTCATACCTGAATGGTCTAGTGGTTTTCCCTACTTTCTTCCATTTCAGTCTGAATTTGGCAATAAGGAGTTCATGATCTGAGCCACAGTCAGCTCCTGGTCTTGTTTTTGCTAACTGTATACAGCTTCTCCATCTTTGGCTGCAAAGAATATAATCAATCTGATTTCAGCGTTGACCATCTGGTGATGTCCACGTGTAGAGTCTTCTCTTGTGTTGTTGGAAGAGTCTTCTCAGTATACTTGCCTTGAGAACCCCATGAACAATATCAAACAGCAAAATGATAGGATACTGAATGAGGAATTCCCCAGGTCGGTAGGTGCCCAGTATGCTACTGGAGATCAGTAGAGAAGTAACTCTTAAAGGAATAAAGGGATGGAGCAAAAGCAAAACCAATACCCAGTTGTGGATGTGACCGATGATAGAAGCAAGGTCCGATGCTGTAAAGAGCAGTATTGCATAGGAACCTGGAAGGTTAGGTCCATGAATCAAGGCAAATTGGAAGTGGTCAAACAGGAGATGGCAAGAGTGAACATAGACATTCTAGGAATCAGTGAATTAAAATGGACTGGAATGGGTGAATTTAACTCAGATGACCATTATATCTACTACTGTGGGCAAGAATCCCTTAGAAGAAATGGAGTAGCCATCATGGTCAACAAAAGAGTCCGAAATGCAGTACTTGGATGCAATCTTAAAAACGACAGAATGATTTCTGTTCGTTTCCAAGGCAAACCATTCAGTATTACAGTAATCCAGGCCTATGCCCCAACCAGTAACGCTGAAGAAGCCGAAGTTGAACGGTTCTATGAAGACCTACAAGACCTTTTAGAACTAACACCCAAAAAAGATGTCCTTTTCATTATAGGGGACTGGAATGCAAAAGTAGGAAGTCAAGAAACACCTGGAGTAACAGGCAAATTTGGCCTTGGAGCACGGAATGAAGCAGGGCAAACGCTAATAGAGTTTTGTCAAGAGTTTTTGTCAGGTGATTTTAAGCACCTAGAAACTATGCCCAGAGCAACTGAGCAGGGCTCTGAAGCCAAGGAGGGCTTTGGGGTCTCAAAGAATTTGGGAGAAAACAACTGGGGAGAAAGGACCCTTACTCTGCGAGCAGAGGCCCCAACGGTGCAACAGACTGGAGTAAAGATCAGGCAGGCAGAAGCTAGAGGAGATGCAATCCCCGCGATAAGGGGGTTAAATTGACTGAGTGCTCTGTCCACCTGGCTTTTTCCCTGAGAGAATGTCCAGTCCTCAGGGCACAGGCCAAGGCCAGTCAGATCAGAGCTCAAGAAGAAATCAGAAATGGGACTGGGCTAGAAAGTCAGATATCAACATTTAGTAACACCAGGGAGGCTGGAGACTGAAGGAGGAAGTCCCAGATTGCAGGAAGTCACCCAGGAAGGTACCCCAACCCTGTGTTTGAGCTCCCATCTGACTCCTAGACTGCACAGACATAGGACAAAGCGGTAGGAGCCTCACCAACCAGTAGGCGAGAAGGCTGGAAGGCTGCAGCAGAGAATTCAGCAGCTACAGAAACAAAACTTACCATGGAGGGTGGGGACTGAGGAGACTTTGTTCAAGGGCACAGACTTGAAAGGAGATAATGACAAGTCCTGGAGATCTAGTGCACACCATAGTAATCATAGTCAACGAGACCGTATTCAAGTTGTTAAGAGACAAGATCTTAATTGTTCCTGCCAAAAAAAAAAAAGGCAATTACGTGACATGATGGGGGTGTTAGCTAACACTACTGTGGCAATAATATTGCAATATATAAATGCATTAAGTCAACATTTGTGCATCTTAAATTGCACAGTGTTACATGTCAATTCTACTTCAATAAAACAGAAACAAAAATGACCAGACCTGAGATGCAGTAGAAATCTGTTAGGCAAGATAAAAAAAAAAAAAGTCATAAAAACAGATCCAGACATGAAATTAGAAGAAAAGGACTTTATGACATCTATGATAACTATGTTAAAGTGTCTATCAGTAAAAATGCATATAGTGAGTGAAGAGGTAAGGAATGTTTGAGAGAGCTGTCAAAACTCTAAAAGCAAGTGGAAAACTCATTAGACTCTACAATAGAAAAGATCATTGTACTTGAAGACTGGTTATTTGAGATGGAATAAATCAAAGCATGGAGGAAAAAAACTGAATTTCATTCACTTGTGGAATAATATAAGTGATCTAACACATATGTAACAGAGAATAAGAAGGAAACAGTATTTAAATACACTTTATCTGAAATCTTCTAAAGGTGAGTAAGACCTTGGTCTATCAATCCAAGAAACTAGGTAAAATCAACCAAAATAAACACAAGGAAAGGCACAATTAGGCACACCCTAGCCAAACTGCTGAATCTCACAGCTAAAGGGAGACTCCCTGAGGCACTGAGAGGGAAAAAAGCCGCTGATATCTCCCAGAAACACTGAGGCAGGAAGGCCAGGGAATGCCATCGCTCAAAGCCAACCTAGAATTCTATAAGCAGCACCATGCTCTTGAATATGAGGGTCAAAGAGAGATACTTCCATAGAAACGAATACAGAGTTCACCAGTGCTCCTATCTTGGAACAAAAAATAAATATTCTCCCTTAGGGAAAAAAACAGAGCATTGGAAATGCCAGCTCTGAAATGGTAAGCATGTGGGTGAAGAAGATGACTTTTCCCTTAAATTCTTGAAAAGCTGGTTGACAAATAATAGTCGAAAGAGATGAGAGAGTTAGAATATCTCCTTCCACACCCCTGGATGAGTTAGGAGGGCTTGGCATTAGAAATCTCAGGCTGTTCACATGACAAAGAGATAGAATCAGAAATAATGTGCCTCTTGCTGTCTGGCCAAACACCAAATAGCATCTTACGAAAGGGATTAAGCTTGAGTCTGACCCAGCCTCTGGATCCAGCAGCCAATATGCAGAAAGTATATAGACAGAGGAACACATGGAGAATGCTATCGGCAAAATCCAGACTGCGGGCAAGTTTGCAAGTCAAAGGAACCCGGTTTCCCACAGATAATGGTGAGGAGCCGAAAGAAGTAGGGGGGACTTGCAGGATGAAAGAAACTTAAAGGACGTGTCATATTTTTAAATTGAGCAAAAGTAAGCCACAATGTCCAGGGATTCACCTTTGAATGATAAAGCTTTTTCTTTTTTTAATTTAAAAAACATAATTGCAATGAAAATCAGGATAGTAGTACTTCCAGGGGTGTGGAGGGGAGTAGAGGGGCTTTGGTTGCGGTAAGGCTTACAGACAAAGCTCCCAGGATGGGCGACACAGCTCTGTTTCTTGAACTCAGGGTGGTTATCGGGGTGTTTGCCTAGGAATACTTTGTAAACCAAGTATGTGATTTTTTTGTTTCTGAGTTTTAAAATATAAAAGTATTTTAAAAGTAAATCAACACTTTGAAGCAAAAATAATACTTTAGTGTGATGGTGTTACGCCCTGAGTCCGGTCCCCCCATACTGGTAGAATAAGACACTCACAGCAATGCAAAAGCAAGAATGGAGTTTATTTCTAGCTCGAGCTGGGGCTCATGCCTCCTCCAGCGCAGTGGAGTGGGTCAAGAGCCCCGAGCCCAGGTCACAGCGGTTTTTATAGTCTCAGATTACATAAGCACCTATTTTTGTTCAAAAGATCAAGCTGGCAGAAGCTCATTGGCCAGTTCATGCGCGCGCGCGGGGTTTTTCTGGGGGATTTCCCTTTTTCCTCTGATTGGCCCAATTTTTGGCGCCAGCGGGATCTTCTTAGGGAGGAGTTTCTGTGAACTTAGCCTCCACCCTGTCTCCAGGAAATCGAAACTTAGGCCTAAGCAAGGTCTCAGGCCTATCCTGGCTACTCAGATGTTAGGGCTCCTAACAATGGTTTAAAGTGAAAGTCGCTCAGTCACATCTGACTCTTTGAGACCCATGGACTATTCTCCAGGCCAGAATACTGGAGTGAGGAACCATTCCCTTCTCCAGGGGATCGTCCCTACCCAGAGGTCGAACCCAGGTCTCCTGCATTGCAGGCAGATTCTTTACCAGCTGAGCCACCAGGGAAGCCTGGCGGTTTAAAAAGTATGTGGAAATAAAACGACAGTGCATGCATGCTGTCGACTTAAAAAAATGCACAACGTGCGGGCTGTGAGTTAAGTTTTATTTGGGGCAAAATGGGGCGTGCAGCCTGGGAGACAGCACCTGAGAGAGTGCTGAGAGACTGTTCCCGGAGGCAGGTGGGGAGGCCAGTGCATTCTGGTGAAGGGGGAGTGCGTGTAATCAGGCACGAACTTTGGTAGAACGTTTCTGTGGGTCTCGTGAAGCGTCTGCTAGTCAGCAGAAGCAATCGTCACCATGAAGGATTTTAGTGCTTTAGATACGAGGAGATACAGGAATTGGGCTCGTAAAGTCAGTTCCTGAGAATATCTATCTGCAGGCCTGTCCTGCCTGTTTTCCCTCATTCCTGCTCTCCACCCTGAGCTCCTTTGGGGTGTTGGAAGTCAGCAGCTGCAGCGTCAGGTAGACAAGTGCCTACAAATGGCCAATTTGTAGCTGACAATGCAGTGAGGGAACTGCTGAGCTGCTTGAGGCTGGAGAAAGAAGGGCCCTTGAGAATAAGAACAAGTTGCCACGTTCACACAGGGCAGGGGGTATTGGGTTCATCTCTCCTTTCATTCCAACAGTCAGACAGCAAGACCGCATAACGCAGGGGCTCAGGTATTCAGGAAGTCTTGCCTCAGGAGTAATTATTATTCTCAGGAGTAATTATTATTATGCCTCAGGAGTATTATTGCTCAGGGAATAATTATCTCACACCTAAGGGTGACTCTGATCCAACCTAATGAATCTTAGGAAAGGTCCTAAAAGGGCAGAAATATTCCCAAGGAACTCAATTAGATCCCATGGCAATGCTCAAGAACACTTTTAGAAACAAAAATATCCAGGACCCAACAAGATAAAATTCACAGTATTTGCTATCCAGTCAACTTCCCAGGTATGTGAAGCAGCAGGAAAATATGACCCAAGATGATGAGAAAAAGTATTCAATAGAAAATAACGTAGGATTGACACAGATTGTAGCAGAGATAGGCAAGGACGTGAAGTGGCTCTTGGAACTATATTCCACATGCTCAAAAAGACAAAGATGGGACATGTTAAGGAATGACATAGGAAATGTGAAAAGACCCAAACTGAACCTCTAGACATACACACAGCAGGTAGACTTTAAAAAGGAAAAACAACAATGGAAAGATGATTAGAAGACAGACATCAACAAGCAACTTAAGCTCAAATGTTATCAATAATTACTTTAAATTTAAATTTTCTCAACACATCAATCAGAAGACAGAGGTTTTCAGGTTGGATACAGAAATAAAGACGCAACTTGATGCTGTCTACAAATGCTCACTCTAAATATAATGACACAAACAGGATAACAGTAAGCGATAGGAAACGGGATGCTGAACTAGCCTTTATGGAAAACAGAGGCCCGAGGGGGCTGAAGGGGCTGCAATATCAGACAAAGCGATTTCAGAGTGAGGAGTGTTCAGTTCAGTTCAGTCGCTCAGTCATGTCCGACTCTCCGCGACCCCATGAATCACAGCACGCCAGGCCTCCCTGTCCATCACCAACTCCCTGAGGTCACTCAAACTCATGTCCACAGAGTCGGTGATGCCATCCAGCCATCTCATTCTCTGTCGTCCCCTTCTCCTCCCGCCCCCAACCTTTCCCAGCATCAGAGTCTTTTCCAGTGAGTCAACTCGTCGCATGAGGTGGCCAAAGTATTGGAGTTTCAGCTTTAGCATCAGTCCCTCCAATGAACATCCAGGATTGATCTCCTTTAGAATGGACTGGTTGGATCTCCTTGCAGTATAAGGGACTCTCAAGAGTCTTCTCCAACACCACAGTTCAAAAGCATCGATTCTTCGGCGATCAGCTTTCTTCACAGTCCAACTCTCACATCCATACATGACCACGGGAAAAACCATTGCCTTGACTAGACGGACCTTGGTTGGCAAAGTAATGTCTCTGCTTTTTAGTAGGGGTTTAAAAACTCATCTTGAATGATAAACGTTTTGATTCATCATGAGAACATAATAATCTTAAATGTCAATGCACTTAATAACAGCAACTCAGAATGCATGAAGCCAAAACTAGTAGAAACACAGGGAAACAGACAAACCGCAAAAATGTTGAGACTTAAACACCTGTCTTTCAATAATTGATGGAATTAAGCACAGCAAGTCAGTAAAGACATGAAGCCCTTTAAAAAATCGCTTTAACTTTTTATTTTGTATTGGGGTATAGCCAATTAACAATGTTGTCTCAGGTGAACAACCAAAGGACTCAGTCACCCATATACAAGGAAGTGACAAGCTTCGAACAGCATTATTAACCAAGGTGACCTGATTGACATTTACAAAGCACGTTCTTCTCAAGTGCACATGGAACTTTACCAAGGCCGACTGTATTCCGGCCATTAAGACAAGATCTCAATCCATTAAAAAGGAGTCAGGTCATAGACAGTGTGTCCTGTGACCACAATGGACTTAAATTGGAAATCAATAGGAAAAAGACTTCTGGAAAGTCCCCAAATATTTAGAATCCGAACAACACACTTGTAAGTGGACCCATGCATCAACAAAGAAACCCAAAGGAAATTAGAAAGTATTTTGAACTTGATGAAAATTAAAATAGAGTGTATCAGAATTTGTAAAATGTCACTAAAACAGTAGGTTGGGAGAAATTTAGAGGGTTAAGGACCATTATTCACAGAGAAGAAGTTTCAAATCAAAGCTCTGTGCTTTTACCTTAAAGACTCAGTAGAGGAGCAAACTGAACTGAAATTAAGCAGCTTAGGAGACACTCAAGATCAGGGCAGAAATCATGCGATAGAGAAGAGAAGAACAATAGAGAAGATCAATGAAGGCAAAGCTGGTTTTTTGGGTTTTTTTTTTTTGAGATCATTAAAATTAGTAATTCTTTAGCTAGATTGAACAGGAAATAAGATGTTTGCCATAAACATCAGAAATGACAAAGATGACATCATTACAGTTTGAGTAGATATTAAAAGGCTAATGAGGACATCTTACAAACTTTATTCCAATAAATTAGTGATAACTTAGATAAAATTCACAACCTCTTTAAATACACAAGGAACCATGGTTGTCTGAAGAGCAAATAACTAACTGGCATAACCCTTTATCTATAGAAAGAAAATGAATTTGTACTTGAAAACTTTTCCACAAAGAAAATTCTTATGATTTTTACTAAGGTGCCCCCACAGTATGGTGGGGAAAACCAGTCTTTCCAATAAATGATGCCCAGTCAATTGAATGTCAATACACACACACACACACACACAAAAACGAGTTGGCCATCACCTCACATCACATCAAAGTTGCCCAAAAACCACTCAAAACACCAGTTCAGAGTTAGATTTTGGACCTAACTGTGAAAAATAGAACAAAAAAGACCAGGAAATGACACAGGTCCCTCCTTAGAACTCAAGGAGGTTGCTAACAGTGAAGGAAAAGATTAATACACAGTATCTGATTAGAATTAAGAATTTATGTCCATCAAAAGACTCAGAACAAATTTAAAAGAGAACTTCTGTAAATCAACAGGGAACATACAAACAACCCAATTTTTTTTAAATGACAAATAGCTTGAACAGGAACTTCACAAGGGTAACACCGAATTGGGCCATAAACAAGAGTGCCTGAGCAAAGAGTCGGACACGACTGAGCGACTGAACTGAACTGATCTCATTAGGCCCCAAGAAAATGTACATTAAGATCACAGAACAGCAGTCCCACCCATAACAGCTGAATTTTTATAATGTGAAGAGGCTAAGTGTCAGCAAAGATGTGAAGTAACTAAAAACACACAGCCAGAGGGAGTATAAATTGGTACAATCACTTTGAAGCAGTGTTCACCAGGATCCAATGAAGTTGAGCCTAGCCTCTCTTTTCATGACCTGTTAATTCCACTCCTTGACTCTGACCCAACCGAAATGCTGTAGGTATCCATCCAAAGATCTGCACATGGAGATTTATAGCAATCCTAATGATGAAGCCAAAAAATCAGTAATGATCATATTGCCCATCAATTGTAAAATGGATGATAAATGTTAATATAGTCATACACAAATAATACAGCCATAAATAGAGGAACATTGCTACTTGCAACAACATGGAGGACTCGCAAACACAATGCTGGAAGGAGCCAGACCCGAAAGAGTACCTAGTACATGATGCAATCTATATGAAGTTCTAAAGTTGTAGGCTGGTGTACAGTACTGGAAGTTAGAATGGCGGGATGGGCTTTGAGGCGTAGCAGTGGGAGGGAAGGCCATGATGATCTATTTCTCGACCTGGCTGGTGGTTTCCTGGATGAGCTAACTCTGTAAAGTCTCATCAGCCTGCCTACTCATAACTCCTGCATCTTTCTGAGTGATTGTTCTACCTGCATAAAATGCCAGAGAAGGTTATGAAGTGGACAACAGCGGGATTCAAACTGTGCGGTGCTGGGGCCGCGTGAGGGGCAGTGTACCTGCTGAAACCAGGAGATCTGCGTTCGGACGTCGGCTCTGCCGGGTCCTAGCCCGAAACCATGCTGAAGCTTCTTCAGCTTCCTCACCTTCAATGGCCCCGTCTTTCTGTCCCATTACAGGCTGGTTTGGGGGTTAATAGCTGATCCAGTTGTGCGCCTGGTTCAAGACCTCGTTTACAGCAGACGTGCAGAGAATAGCAGTGGTGCTGGGCATTGGCTGTCAACGTGGGCTCTGGAGTCAGACTGCCAGGTTTGAATCCGGCCTCCTCCATTTGTGGCCATCTGACCTTGAAGAAGTTATGTGACATCCCCGTCCTGTCTCCTCATCTGTAAAGTGAGGAAAAGATTAGTTAAGACTTAGCACATAGCGCCCGCCATGTATCTGGTTGCAACTACTATGATTATTTCTATTACCAGTTGATACTGGAGCTTGGAGAAGGGAAATTCTCCTCAGCAGGAGGAAAGATTCCCAGGGAGGCTGGGCTTCAGGTGGCTCTGCCAGGATGAACATGCTTTGGAGTATCTTGGAAGAAAGAAAGTGATGTCACTCGGTTGGGTCTGACTCTTTGTGACTCCAATGACTGTAGCCTGCCAGGGTCCTCCATCCATGGGATTTTACAGGCAAGAATACTGGAGTGGGTTGCCATTTCCTTCTCCAAGGGATCTTCCCAACCTAGGGATCAAACCCAGGCCTCCCGCATTGTAGGCAGACACTTTATCATCTGAACCACCAGGGAAGTACCTACAAGTACCTAAGATGCTCTGGAGCATCTTACATCAATTGAATCAGGGCTTCTTTGGTTCACTCCCTAGCCCCCTGCTCCATTACCTAAATAGGATCCCCCATCAAGAGAGTCAAAGACTCAATATGAAGTCCAGCCCTAAGCAACTGTCCCCATTTTCCACGCAAGAAACTGCTGCCCCAAGGGGTCCGGGTACCGTCCAGGGTTCCGGGGGTCTGAGGAGGACATGGGTCAAGTCTCTCCTTCTCTGCTCCCCAAGCACCCAGGTTCCCAGGGCTGCCGTCCTCATTGGAGGACTGGAGGAGAAGGCCGCAGGGGACACCATACCTGAGGCTCTGTGACACGCCCGCCACGAGTGCATGTGGAGGAAAGGCTGAGCCCCAGCCGCGGGAGCGGGGCCGCGCCTCCTTCAGAGGAGGATGCCGCCTCCCCCATGCCTCTCCGCCATCGCACTTTCTGCAGCGAGCACAGGATCTAACCGGCTTTTACCGCTTCTACATCCAACACGCTAATTACAGTCCAAAGAGCCACGTGCAGATTCCAGCATTCTTCTTTTACCACGTTTCCCCATCTCTAGGAAGAACTAATTAAAAACTTTTTTTCTGTTGTTGCTTGTCTGACAGTTTTACCAATTTGCAGCCTGACATGCAGAGCTAATTAGAAGTGAAGGCCATCAGCAGATGCCCACGTCTGAGGTGCGGGGGCCCGGGAGGACGCGCCTCTGAGAGATGGGTGTATCAGACAGATCAGCCCCGGGGGATCCAGTAAACACTTCAGGGGCTCCTCTTCATGGGCGAGGGCCTGGGCTGTGGCAGAGAAGGAGGCTGATGCGGTCCGACCTAGGAGCTTAGGTCACAATCTCCCGGAGACGTGGGGCTCAGGTCCATCACGTGTGGGTGTGATGGACATCACTCCAGCCCCCACCACGACGCTACCCAGGGGATGTCGAGGCCCTTGGAAGTGAGGAAGCCGGGTTGCTGTCTCCCCAACTCCTTGCAGCCACGCTGCAATGCGGTGACTGCCATCCCCCCTGCAGATGGAGAACATCTGCTCAGGCGACAGACAGAGCCACCCGGAGTGGGGGTAGGAGCTGACTATGCCCCTCCTGGTGGAGCAGCAATGCAGGGCTGGAGAGGGCGCCCAGCGTGTCGCAGGAGCCCTGCTTCGGCGGTCTCTCCTCCAGGACACTGCCCATCCTCTCTGCACGTGACAGACCGGAGCTCACAGCGTCTTGCTCTCTTCATAGTAATAAAAGGCGGATTCCGACCTTGGCGTGAGAAGGAGGAGGCGTGCAGTCCAGTCCTGTACGAGCCTTTTCTGCCCTCGCTGTCCTCCCCAGCCTCGGGCCCTAGGAGCGCAGGGCCGCCGGTGACGGCTCAGAGCCCCTCGTGGTCCCTCCTCCAGCTGCCCCTCGATGACCGGCGTTCTGCCGTTCCTCGCTCACTGGGAAAAGGCCACCGCGACAATAGTACCACTCGTTCATCGTGTAATGTCTGAGCGAGCCCATCTTCAGCCTGAGCGGAGCCACAAGGAAGCGGGAGCAATAAGGCCAGGCCTTGCCCGCCCTCAAAGAGCTGATTCAAGAGAGGGCGCGCTGACACACCCTGGTGACGTCTCCACTGAACTGTATTCTGAGACCTGAGCTTGGGCCGGGTTGTTTCTGACGGGTGCCGGGGAGGGAGAGAGCCATTTGGGAAGAGCGATCGATGGTCAGGCAGGAGCGGGCTCGTCGTGCCTGGGAAACAGTCTCTCTGGGGTGGGATGTGTGGGTCAGATGAACTTGGCGGGTGAGGACGGCCTGCTTGTCAAGATCCCTAGCTTAGGTTTTGTTCTAGAAGTAATGGGGAAGAAAAAAAAAAAACAAAACTGAAGGCCTTTAAGCTGTGATGCTGGCACTGTAAGATGTGCAGTTGAAAGGCCCCTCTGGCCTTGGGGAGGGGATAAGCGCACAGGGAATAAAACTGGAGTCGGGGGCGTGGCGAGGAGGGGGTCACCATGGCCTGGATGGGATCCAGGCTGGCCTCGTCCAGGGTGGAGGCAGTGGGCTGGAGACAAGTGGATGGATTCCTTTAACATTTCAGAGGTCAATGTGATGTGGGGGGTGGGGGGGCTGATGCGGGCATGAAGGAGAAGGAAGAGACCCAGGGATCTGATTTGGGCAGCTAAGTGGATGGGAGCGGATGGGACTGGGTGTTTCAGGTGGAGAACGGGGACAATGGAAAATGAACTGGCACCTCGGCAAGCAGCCCTGGGCCCCAGGGCAGGAGGCACGTCCATGTGTTCCGTCCTGCTCCCCACGGGTTCCTTTTTTTTCCTCTGAATCCAGGCTTCATTTTGTCCCTTTGGGTACTGCCTTCTGGCCTAGTTAAGACAGTCCTCAGGAGTCTCATAAATGCCCTTTTGTTTCAGAAAACATCTGGTCCTTTTTGTGAGTGGAATTTAGGAAATGCAGTTGATGGTGAGTCCCCACCTCTGTGGGTGGGTAGGATTTATGCAAACCTGATCTGGAAGAGATTGGGCTGGATGGCATTTGCTGGTTTGGGGGCCAAGAATGTGTGAGCCTCATCCAGCCAACCTCTCCCTCATCAACCCAACAAGATTCTCAAGGAAGTTATCATCACAGACTGAATGAAATCTCCGAGTCAGCTGCTTTTGACCCACAGAATGGCAATTTCATGGGGCTCAACAGAAGCAATAAGGCCCTGCAGGCCTCTCTCATAAATGTGGATACAGAGAAATACACCGGCCCCACTGAGGCCAGGCTGCCTCTCCCCCTAAGCCTCTGGGGCCTCATCTCTCTCTATCCAAACAAGTTTGCAGAGAGAGGGTTCTGGTCAGGTGACAGTCAACACCTTAACCCAACTCTGATATGCTGGGGCCTGTGAGTAACATTTTTTGTGGGAAAGAGGAAAGAAAGCTAAGAGGGAGGGCCGAGAAATCCTTCCCCTTGGAATCCCCCAATCCTGTGCTCGCTTCAGCAGCGCACAGACTAGGGTCACCCAATCACGCCGGCTGACGGGACGCCCATTTTGGCAACTCGTGGACTGTTTGCATCATAGATGCTGAAAGAATCTTAATCCAGAATGAGGGTCCCTGATTGACTGGTCAAGGTTGTGCAGGCACACACACACACAACATCACTGGGTGAGACCTTGATGACCAACCACCTCTGGTGTAGAAGCTCCTCTGCAGGTTAGCTCTACCTGCCTGGCTTGTTTCATCCATTAAGAAGCAGATACCAAGATGAGATTCAATGTGCAGGACATTTTTTGTGGGGGAAATGAATGTGAAGAATCAAGGAAGGAGATTAAAAAAGATGAAGGCAGGTAGACTCCTCAGCTCTCTTGCAGATTTGACACCTCTAAGGAAAAATACGGGGCTGGGAGGCTTGGATGACCTGGTTCAAGCGCAGTGGTAGGACCAGAAGAGCCTCTGCTGGATGCTTCAGTCAGCTGTGGTCCCTGATGCAGGAGCAGCACATGTTATGGACACCGTTTCATGTACCTGGAAAGGTCTCACTGATTGTCACACTGGGCTAAACAGATGCAAATTCAACAAGGTGAAAATCATCGGTGCTATTTAGTATGGAAAGGGACTAAGCTTATGTGTACTTCGTGAAAACTTACTCTTTTGATGTGAATTTGCCACCTGCGTAAACCTCCTCCTGTGTTTCCCATCATCCACACGCTGTAGCTCCTCCAAGCTCTTCCAGCCTGACAGACTGACTCCTGTCTTTGTCTTGTCCCCTGCCAGCTGCAGGAAAACCATTAAGGAATGAGGTGGGAGAAATGATATGTCCCGCAGTGGGTGGTGAATCATGCAAGTGGCCAAGGGCATGTAGTTAGACTGGATTCAAATACTGACCCTGCCCTTCCCTCTCCCAGATGTCCACGCTTGGCCACTCTCTAAACCTTCCTGAGCCACACTGGGAAAAAAAATGACATTCTTAGTATTCACCTTGCCAGGTGGCCATGAGAATCGTGATATCACCTATAAACACTGCCTAGCAATGCGCCTGGCATGTCATGGGCTCTGTGTAAAAAACCAGCCTCTCCCACCCTATTTCCCTTTCCTCTGTATTCCACCCTCTCCAGGACAGATGAAATACAATAAATTGAATGATGTTTATGACTTATGGCTAGTTAAAACAGCAATTAAACATATAGGCTGATGTGGTAAAATATGACACCACAAATCATATTTGAATACCTCTGGACATGTGAGTGTACTCTTGTTCTGTTCTTGTTTAGTTGCTAAATCGTGTCTGACTCTTTTGCGACTCCAAGGACTCCTCTGTCCACAGGATTTCCCAGGCAGGAATAGTGCAGTGGTTGCCATTTCCCTCTCCAGGGGGTCTTTTGACTCAGGGATTGAACCTGCATTGCCTGCTTGGCAGGCAGATTCTTTACCCTGAGTGTAGTCTTGGCTGGAAGCTGAGTCACTTTCAGCACCAGGGACAGCCACTTGGGCACGGTGGGTCCTGGGGGTAGGGCTGAATGAAATTCTCTCAGCACTTTATTTATCTCTTTCTTGGGGTCACTCCACAATATCTTGCCTCCATCTCTTGCATCATCAAACTTTTCCATTCTATGAATCATAAAGTTTTGTGATAAACATCTTTCATATGTATGAAATGTGCCTGTGTGTAAAAGACATATAAATATCTTTCCTATGTTTATGCATATGTATCCACACATCCAAGTTGTCCCTACATCTTTATGAGCTGTGTCCTTTTCTCTACTTGCATTTATACTTTGTGCCCTTCAGCAAATCGTCTCTGCTTGCTTCCGCTTCTTCTTCCCTTATATCTGTAATCACTCCAGAGTTCGTTCTCACCGTCTGACTAAACAGCACTTGCAGCGGCTTCGTGACGCTGAGCCCAGTGGTCACCCTGGCTCTCGCTTCACTCGGCCGGCTGCTAGTGCTTGAGGGGCTCCTTCTTCTGCAGCTCCCTGTCCACTTCACTGCCAAGAAACCACACAGCCTCAGTCTCCTCCACCCTCACTGCTCAGTCTTTCACAGTGTCCTTCACTGGTCTTCCCAGCAAAGCTCTACACAGTCTGAAACACCCACCTCCACCCACAGTGTCTCCACACCACACCCATCACCTTCCCACTCCCACTCCTCTCCCGTCACACTTCCACTCATTTTCTTTTCCCTGTTGCCCTCTCTCTAAATGCCCGTCCCCTGGTACAGCCGTGACTCCCTCTTCGTCTTCAAAGACAACATTCAAAAGCCACCTGGTCAGATGCCTTGTCTGGCCACCAAGCATACAGTAGCGCCTTCCACAACCATTCTCTTTGTCTTGTAGCGCCTGTCACCACTTGACACGCGTGCGTGTGTGTGTGCTCAGTCGCTTCAGTCACGTTCAGCTCTCTGTGACCCCACGGGCCATAGCCTGCCAGGCTCCTCTGTCCATGGGATTCTCCAGGCAAGGATACTGCAGTGGGTTGCCATGCCCTACTCCAGGGGATCTTTCCAACAGTGATTAAACCCGTGTCTCCTGTATTGCAGGCTGATTCTTTACCGCGGAGCCACTGGGGAAGCCCCATCACTTGACATGTTCCTTATTAATTGTCTGCTTTCCTCACTGGAGGGCATGCTCCATGAGGGCAAAGTGTCCATCATATCTCACTACCTCATGCTCAGCATTCGAAATAGCAGAGGGGCCTTGACACCTGTTGATGGAAAGAAAGGAAAAAAGGGAAGAAAGGAAGGAGGGAGGGAGGGAGGGGGAAGAGAAAGAAAGAAGGAAGGAAGGGGGAAGAAAGCAAGAAGGGGAGGAGGGTGGGGGAGTGGGAGGAAGGAAGGAAAAAATGAATGAATTTTGGTACAGGGCATCTCCGGTATTGGCTGACAATCCCTGGACATCAGGGACCAGCTCTGACTCATTTTCCAATCCTCTCAGGACTTGCCACGTGGTACAGGTGATACACACTCAGGAAATGGTCACCCAGGGAGTGGATTATTGAACGAACTGCTTTGCTCAAGCAGGTGGGGAGAACTCTAGCTTAGGTTTCTCCCGAGAGCAAGCAGGTCAGAGAGCACAGCCCAGGGTGATGAACACATCATGGTTCCAGGTTCCAGTAGAAAAGCACTTACATCTCAGGGACCCTGAGCCTCACCATTGCCTCTTCCTGGCTGGGACGAGCCTCTGGGGTTGCCTGAGTCTGGGCCTCAAGTCACAGGTGTGACACTTGCAGGAGGGACAGAGGAAGACAGGACTAGTTCTTTCTGCACCAGCGGGTTTCATTCAGCTTGACCCAAGAGTCTTCTGTTCAGCTGGACCAAAAGGGCCGCCAGCTCATGCCATTTATCTGTGTGTTTTCCATAGCAGAGTCATGGGGGGAGAGACACGTAATACTCCACCATCAGATTCCTCAAAGTGCAAGCACACAGCGCCCTGGTTTCTGAGCTCTGAGTGCCCATTCACGGTCAATGGGCTGTCATTTATGAACGTTATGACACAGCAGCCATCGTCCTCAGAAGGGAGATGGCTGCCGGGGACTCCTGCTGGCCTCTAAGTGCCTGGAGAGCTCTAATTTAATTATCAACTCAACAATAATGTGATGCGTGTATTTGTTATATCAGTGTGTGTACCTGGACACACACACACAGAGTCCTTCTAAGTGGTCATCAATAATGAATAAATCAATACCCTGACACACAGTAAATCAGACCTTGAAAGGCAATCAGATATCGGGAATTGCAGCTGCGTCTGAATGAATGAGGGGACACGGAGGATGTGGCATCTGACTCAGCCTTCCCTGCACTTTCTGAAGCCCCGCCGTGGACACGCACTCCGTCACCATTAACTGTGAGTGGGTATTTATGAGTTTGGTTGGCTGTTAACAACTTGGCCCTGCAGCAATTAATATTTATATTTGCAATCCTCAGCGCTGATAATGGACAACTCACATGCTCTGGTAATTGGCTCGCCACCCCCAGCCTCTTCCTGGGTCTTTCCTGACCAGGGGAGCTGTCTTTCCCAGGGAATCTTATAATGGGCTTTTCACGTGTTGGTGATTTTAATTACCTTTTTATTGCTATGCAAATCATCCTTCGTTTAACCTGCCAACTAAAAGGAGGGACTGAGGTGATGGGCGACAGTGGAGACAGAAGGCTGGAAAGGCTGAGGCTGCCAAGCAGGTCAGGGCTGAGGGCCGATGGGTGTGGGATGGTGGCCTAGGCTAAGTGCAGGTGCGAATGAGGGCCATTACTTGGACCAGTTATTCAGGGCATGGCTTTGGGAGCTCCCAGGGGAGACTGCTGGCCCGGCAGAGTGGCGCATCTTTGGGAGCCCCTGGGGGAGACCCCTAAGGCCCAGCAGGATGGGGCATCTGCACCTTGGGAAGCCACTGGAAGAAGGTTCTGCTCGCGGAGATTCACTGGGTTCTCAGCATCAGGCGGGGAGGAAACCGAAGCTCTGCAAAGGACCTTGGGAGGGTGAAACCAGCGTGGCCTGCCCGCTGTGCCCTGTATGTGTGTGGATGAGAACTTTCTACCAACAAGCTGCCTTGTCCCCGCTCCTGGAGGACGGAGATGGAGCTCCCCCATCAGAGCGGGGATTTAGGAGAGGCACCCGTGTCCCAAGTGAGTGAGTGCTCCAGGACTTCTGCTCAGCAGCGTCTGGACGAGGGCCAGGAAGGGGCACGAGAGGGCCACCTCCCCCGCGTCAACTGTCCGCTCCCCACAATCCTGCCGGGGCCTCCAAGGTGATGCCTCCAGTGAAGGGTGGCTTTGTGCATCTCAGAGCTCTCTCGGGCTGGCCTTGACTCCACCCCAGCTTGCTGCTTCCAGTGTGATGGGGCATCAAGGTTCGGGGCTGGGGATGACAGGTCTGCATTCTGGCCAGTGCTTTACATCTTGGGTCACATCACCTCCCTCACACCAAGTGTGTTTTTCTGACCACTCAGAGCAGCAGAGAGCTGGCCCGGCCCTCAAGTGTGTCTCTTTCTGTAGGGAGAGAAAGAGAGGTTCCCAGCAAACTCCCATAGGTGAGGGAGGCCCCTGTCTCTGTGCTTTTGCTCCATGCATATGGGAAGGCTTCAGCCGTGGGAGATTTTGAAGTGAGGAAGTAGAAGCCAGTGGAGATCGCTAAGGGGATGGCAGGCCCTGGACCCAGACAGGTCCCACCCCTGTGGCCAGGGTCTCCCAGCCCTGCCCTCCAGGGGCCATGCCGCCCCCAGCTGTGCACCTGCGGCACAATGGCTTCACCTCTGTGTCCAGTGCTGTCATGTCTCAAATGTCAGGAGGGTTAAAGGTGAGAAGCTTGTATGTTAGGCAGACACTGTTCTAATGAAAGGTGATGTGATCATCTAGAAGTGTATTACAGCAATTACATCAGATCTGTGACTTCCCAGATACTATGTAGTAATACAATATCTTCCTATGCTTAATTTAAAAAAAATTTGAATAAATTTAAGTAAAAATAAGGTGACAGAGAAAACTCATTGAGATGACCTGAGTTTAAGAAATGCTGAGATGATGAATGGCAAAAAGTCCCCACCTGGTGTCTGGGCTGACCTGTCTGCAAGTGTGTGCTCACCCCTGCACACCCCACATTCCCTGTGGATGAATCTCGGCTCTTAACTCGAGTAGCTGAGACCACCAGCCCCGATACCTCTGCCCCATGAGAGTGACGCAGACAGAGCCCAGGCGGCCCACAGCTGCTGCCCTCCCGTGCTTTACACACAGAAAAAACTAGCGAAGCACACACATGCAGTCTCGTAGGCTCACATGCACACCCACATTCCCACCTATAAATTAGCTCCTCCACACAGGTAAACTGTGAGCAAACGTCCAACAACGCGCCTCAGCGTTCCATCCGGGCCTCTGGACGGCTCATTAGATTATACAAGGTGTGGGTAATTACCCGGAAAAAATACACCACTTTCCTGTGACGCCTAATTTCCTCTCCCCGCTCTTTAGCTTCCCTTCAGGCAAAGGAGAAAGACTCGCCACTCTGTGACCAAGTACGGCGGGGGGTATGTGTGTGGTGTGTGTATGTGTGTGCATGCATGAACACACGTGCAGGAGTGTCCCAGGCAGGCAAAGACTCCTCAGGGGAACCTTGCACACGGGCTTCTGAGGGGGCATGTCTGGAGCAGGAGACGGCAGGCTGGTGTGCAGGGCCAGGGTCAGGCTCTCTCTCCCGAGATGCTCTACTCTAGTGCCCGTGGGGCTTCTGCCCCGGAGGCTCCTGGCTGCCCCCGGAGGAGGGGTTTGTGTGGTTGATGTGGGGTGAAGCGTCCATCTCTAAGATTCGCAGTCTTGGACGCCTTCCCCGGTCTCCATTCCCCCTCAGCTGACCAGAAAGTAATTACTGACTTAGATCTTCTCTCCGAAGCAAAGGAAGCAGGAGAGGTGATGAGCTGGGCTTGGAAGACCGAGAGGTAAGAGACTCAGGCCACCTGGCTGGCCGCGAGCCCAGGCCCCCAGGCCCCATTACTCACCTAACATCCATGGGACAGTCTCCATGCCAGGCTCCCAGGCTCCCGGGGCTCCAGGTGAGACAGGAGCTCCAGTGAGGGAGGGGGCAGCATCTCTTCGAAGATTCCTGCTTCTGTGGGGCTGTCGGCAGGATCACAGGAGACAAGAATGAGAAGGTGTGTTTGGAGCAAAGCGCACGGAATTCCAGGTTGCTGTCATTGGTGCTGATCACAGTGCGCACAGGTTAGCCTGTCAGGTGAGGGCGAGCGCCTCAGCGGCCACCAAGTCTGTTTCCCGGGGACCCGCAGGTCCCTTCTGCAGCCCCTGCCCCCCACCTGCCCCACCGAGCCGGCAACCAGTCCTGCAGCTTCTGCTTGACCTTTGGGAGGTGGGGGAGCTTACCTGTTCCTGGCTGTCCCCTTGTCATGCTGTCAGGCAGCCAGATAGTAGGGAAACCACCTACCCCCCCATGACTCAGACACCTGTCACCAGCTCTCTGTTCTGAGAGCTCCTGCTCCACGGCGTGCGGTGCTGGGTCTGAGTCCCAGTGACCCAGATGATCACCCCAGACTGAAGAAAGCGTTCCTAAGATGGGTCGTGACGGTAGTGTGAGGGCTGGTAGAGAATCGGGTCCCTGAGAGCTGGGTCAGAGCACACAGAGGCCCAGGAGCAGGGGTTCGAGAATCCCAGAAGGGCAGACACTTGGGGTGCACTGAACTGATATTGTCCTCCCAAAAGTTCACATCCACCCGAACCTCAGAAGGTGACCTTTTCCGGAAACAGGGTGTTTGCAAAAATAAGGAACAAAGATGAGGTCATCCTGGAAAAGGGTGCGCCCTGCATCCAAGGACAGGTGTCCACACAAAGATCATGTGGAGACCTGCGGGGAGAAGGCCAAGGATGACGGAGGCAGAGACTGGAGTCACGTGTCCAACGAGCTGAGCAATGCCAAGAGTGGCCCTCCTAATCTTGGCGAAGATTTCAGGCATCTTTGAGGTGATGGAATGTTTGGGGTCCTTTAGAAGGACAGGCCATTAAAGCCTGTCCTTCCACCAAGGCTGGAATTGCAGAGCCTGAGAGGGGATAGGGGCAGGGAGAATTTCCAGCAGGTGACGATTTCCGCCAGTGTCTGAGATGAACAGTGCAGCCCCCAGGGAGGAGGGGGACCTCAGGCACCCCAGCTGGCCGGCCAGAGAGGGGCTGCATCTGGATTCCTCACCCGAGGCCTCAAACAGGGGCCTGGGCAGCTTCTCCTAGCACTCTGGACTTAGAGAAACAAGACAAAGAGTGAGAGGGGTCACGACACGGGTGACATGGGGTGTGGCTCCCAGAGGCCCGTGGTGGCCCTGCACAGCACATCCCCAGCCAAGATCCCTCTCGGCAGGCTGGACTGCAGGCTCTGGGAGCCTCTCCAGACGTGCCAGAAGCCCTGCTGTTTGACCTCTGAGCCCTGGCTTCCTGCTTTGCGTGATGAGAATGCTCAGATTCTCTTCTCTGTGACCCCATGAACATGAGAGAGCGTGTTGGGTGTCTTGTCTGCAACCTGCCCCACTGGAGTGCTCAGGATGATGGCAGCTGCCCGCCACATGTCCAAGGAGGTGGTGACAAGAGCCACACAGAAGTAGAGCAGTGCTCATGTAGACAGATCAGAGATGGGCACTGTGGACCAGGGCCGGGTGCAGGGGAGGAAGCTCACACCGGTCCAGTACAACCACTGAGGTCAACCGAGGGACAAGGGCAGAGTCAACTGATGACCAGGAGGCCCCACAGTTTCATCACAGCCTCGCCCAGGCTTGTCCAAAGACAGGGGCACCGGGGGCGTGGTCTGGCCCCCCCTGCCGCTTACTCGAGGCCCCCACAGAGCCAGGGTCCAGGCTCCCTGTGGGAGGTCTCCCCCAGGGTCCCCCCATCTCTCCACCTGGCCATCTTCAGTGTGGTCCCCTGTGGACTGCCAACTGCAGCTGGCAATTATCTGCTGTCTTCCCGGGACAGATAGCTGTCTCTGTCACTTCCCAGGAAGTCCCCTCGTCTCTTGTCATTAGTCGTCCACTCACTGAGTCCCCAAAAAACAGCTGACAGCAAGACAAACAAAGAATACCAAAGGGCAGCTCTGTACTCTGGGGAGTCGTGGCTGAAAGGCACTTTGGGAGACATGTGGTCTACCCACCTCCCTAAGCCCAGTCATGTTTCTGAGCCTGAGTCTCTGGATGGAGAGGATGTTTGAGGGGGTTCAGGGCAGTCTATACATCCACTGAGTCTGGATTGAACGCTCCCAGGCTCTGGGTAGCTCACTCCCATGGAAGCCCGCCTTTCCACTGTGAACTGTTTTGACCGCCAGAGACGTTTTTCTCCACCGAGCTGGGCTGCCTACCTGTGCGCTCACCTGTGGCTTTGGTGACCCCACAGAGCATACTGGCTTCATCTGCCTATCAAACTCCACGAAACGTTAGCGCTTCTTAGAAACTGACACATTTGAGGGTTTACTCCCCAGTCTAATCAGTCAAAGGAGTGCATTTGAACAGCTCTGAAACAGGCTGCTTCTCATGCCAACGACGTCTTGCAATGCAGTTGTCCGTCTTTTTCTTTTTAGTAATGCTGAGAAAAAGAATGAGTCTCAAAATCTGCAGTGTCTTTGATTAGACGAAGGGCAGCCTTTGTGGCCAGCTGCGTCCCCAAGGTCACACAGCTAGGGAGTCAGAGACCCAGCACTTGAGCACCAGCCCGGTGGACTAAAGACTGCTTCTGACTCAGCTGAGAACCACTCCCTGCATGTTTGGCCTGGCGGTCCGGGTGAAATAAAGGTGCTGGCCCGGCTCCTGCCTGCACCTCCTGGCCAAGAGCCCCATAAACCAGCCTGCCCACTCTGTCTTCAACTTCTGTGTGCGTTGTGGGGGTGGGTACCAGGCCAGGCTGGCAGTGAGCCCTGAGTTCAGCAGAGGCAGGGAGGCCTGGCTGAGGGCAAGAGGACGTGTGTTTGGGTTTGCGCTGCACTCCTGTCAGCCCTAATTTGTCCCTGTCGTACACTCCTCAGGAAGATTAAATTTGGGAGCAACGTCTCCATGTTTATTCATCGCTGGGCCTCTGGCGTGCTTGGTCAGTGCCATCTCCCTCCGGAGCTGTGGAAGGACGTGCCAGGCACATCAGTGACTCAGGATCACGTGTCTCCAGACTGTGTCATACCCACTTTGATATGGCAGGACCTCCATCCTATTTGACAAAGACAGTTCCCCCCACTTTCCTGCTGCCCAGGAAGCTGAGGACCTTGGTGGAGGTCTAGGTTGAGTGCTCCCTCAGAGCCCCCAGCATGTCTCCCCTTCACAGGGGCATCCTGTGGGCAGGCAGCTTGGTCTTCCTCAGCCCAGTGGGCACACACCCCCATCTCACCTGCCTCCTGGGCTATGGGAGGCACACATCACAGCCCTCCATGGCAAATGGGGTGAGGACGAGAGGGGCTGAGAGCCCTGTGATCCACGCAAGGTCACAAGTCAAGGTCAACCAAACACCTCCTTGATGGCAGATGCTGACTGAATCAGATTCTCTGGACTTCGGGGAGCTAGTCCCCACCACTCATTGAGCCCTTTCCCTGGGCAGTAACTCTGTGCCCCCAGCACTGTGCTTGGAATAAGGCTCATCAATGTTTGCAACGTGTACAAAGAAGAAATGACACCAAGGTGGTGAGATAGAGGTAGCAAACACTCCTAGTGTGATCGTTTTGCAATATATCAATGTATCAAATCAACACTTCATAAACCTTCAATTTACACAATGTTATGTGTCAATTCTTTGGGATTGGAATGAAGACTGACCTTTTCCAGTCCTGTGGCCACTGCTGAATTTTCCAAATTTGCTGCTTGAAAGGAAAGTTATGACCACCCTAGACAGCATATTAAAAAGCTAAGACATTACTTTGCCAACCAAGGTCCGTCTAGTCAAGGCTATGGTTTTTCCCGTGGTCACGTGTGGATGTGAGAGTTGGACTGTGAAGAAAGTTGATCACCGAAGAATTGATGCTTTTGAACTGTGGTGCTGGAGAAGACTCTTGAGGGTCCCTTGGACTGCAAGGAGATCCAACCAGTCCATTCTAAAGGAGAGCAATCCTGGGTGTTCATTGGAAGGACTGATGCTAAAGCTGAAACTGCAATACTTTGGCTGCCTCATGCGACGAGTTGACTCACTGGAAAAGAGTCTGATGCTGGGAGGGATTGGGGGCGGGAGGAGAAGGGGACGACAGAGAATGAGATGGCTGGATGGCATCACCGACTCGATGGACATGAGTTTGAGTGAACTCCAGGAGTTGGTGATGGACAGGGAGGCCTGGCGTGCTGTGATTCATGGGGTCGCAAAGAGTCGGACACAACTGAGAGACTGGACTGAACTGAACTGAATGTGTCAATTACACTTCAATAAAACTGGGGGGAAACGTTGACAAAGTGCCATTCAATGACATCATTAGCTGCACTGACTTCTGACTTGGGGAATAAACAGCCGCCACAATCACCAGCCAAGTGCCCCATGGCTGAGCGTGGCCGAATTGTCCTTTATCCTGAGAATCACTCTGGGGCCAGGGACGAAAGGTCCCAAGGCTGAAAGGGCCTGGAGGGTAGACCCCAGCTTTATCAACATCAGGATGTCGCCACGGCACCAGGGACGCTGCGTGCTCAGTGTGTGACACCAGAACCCATCAGGGGATCAGGAGGGACACAGAGACCCAGGCCTGGAACCTCTTCAACCTCTTTCCACCCCTTTCCTCTGACACCTCCACTCTCCACCCTGTCTCCTCCCCGTCTCCCCCTCCCTGTAGGTTCAGACTCAGTGTCCCACCGCCCATGTGGCCTGCTCCTTCAGGCCTCGAGGTATTGCTCCCACTGTTCTGCCAGAACACCCTCTCTCCCATCTCCAGCCTTCAACACTGGCTCTGCTTCTCCAGGCTCAGACTGACCACTGCCTCCTCCACGAAGCCTCCCCTGGTTCCCTCTCCCACCTCAAGCCCTCTAACTTTTTGTTTTTAAATATTTGTGTTTCTTTTTTGGTTTATTGTTTTTTTGTTTTATTTATTTATTTTTTTGGCCTCACCCCATGGCATGCGAGATCTTAGCTCCCTAACCAGGGATCGAACCTGCAACTCCGGCGTTGGAAGTGTAGAGTCTTAACCACTGGACCACCAGGTAGGTCTCCCCCCAACCCCTTGTAGTGTCCTCTGTCTCTCTCCTGCAGGGCCCTTTCCTGGACATGTCCTGTCATTTCAGCTGGACACTACTCCCCAGGTCACAGGGGCCACTGACAAAGTGCCATTCAATGACATCATTAGCTGCACTGACTTATGACTCGGGGAATAAACAGCCGCTTCAATACCAGCCAAGTGTCCCACATCAGCCAGCGGCCGATGGGAGCGTTCTTTTCCCGACCAGGCCCGGGAGCCATTTGCTGAAGGATCAGACAGATGCATCGAGCCCAGTGTCAGACTGCTTGTCCTGCTCCCAGCCAAGCGGCCCTCCCACTCGGACTCTCCCAGTTTGCCGGGAGCTAAATATGACTTTTGGCTGGCCTTGCAGAGGAGACGTTCAAAAGCCCAGGCTGCCACATGAAATCTCCTCCTGGCTCCTCCTCTGTGATTTTCAGGCTAAAAATAAAATCCCCGGGGACCCCAGTCAATGCCATTGTTGCTGCTATTGAAACGTGATGAGCGCCTGATCAAAATTATTGTGCATTGTTGACGGGGAGGCAGCCCAGTGCTGATCTTCCAGCGACTTTAAAAATAGAGCTTCTTCCTTTTGTGCCAGGGCAAAGCAATAATTTAGATAATTGAAACTCTGAAATGAGTTGGAGACGAATCACTGTGGCTTTGGGCTTTTTTATAATACTTTTTCTTTGTATCAAAAAGAATGGAGTCAGAAGAAGAATGTTTGGCTCACACAAAGACCCCAAGAGGGACAGAAGGAGTTGGTGCAAGAGCCGAGCTGCTCTGAGACCCCGGGTGTATGACTGGGGATCATCATTCCCCTGCAGTTGCGCAGGAGCAGTAGCAACCTGGAGGCTCCAGGGACCGCAGCCTCCTTTCTCCCTGGACTGACAGAGAGCGCTGGGAAACAGGTCAAGTCCCAGGAGTTGGGGGTGGGTGGAAAAGGACAGTCTTCAGAGGGGCCCTCTGCTCCTGCCTTGAGGTTATTTCTCATCTAGGACTGGAAAGTGACAGGGCTGGGCTAGGTGACCCTGGAAACATGAGTTAGGCATCCTGAGTTAAACTTCTTTGACAGTACATTAGGGAATATGAAGACATAGGGGAGGCATATGGATTAAATTGGTTAATTCATAAAAGCATCTGGTTCAGAGCAAACAATCAGTAGGTCTGTATACCCATCCATCTACCCATCACCCACCCATCCACCCATCCAC